>NC_053166.1:133656708-133958981 GCF_016835505.1 Polypterus senegalus
TTCATTTTAGTTCAGTCTCTTCTTAAGACTCAGGTTCTTTTTTTTCTTTAACTGGAAACCAATTAAGAATAAGCTACAAGTAACATGAAAGTCAATGTCTATCTTGTGACCTGCGTTAACCATAATTCATCTTTCTTCTGATCCTGGAAGTAGCCCTGGAATGGGGTTTAAGGCTAACTCACTGTAAGGAGCTTACTGAAAGCAGAGCAGATAGGGGAGTTTGGACAAATAATCAATTGGCACAAGAAAGCGAAGACAAGGTTGAGCGACAGGGATAGAAAGGAAATGAGACTGCTCAAATGATACTTTTTGTTAAGTAAGTGGGCTACTCGTGTTTTTCATTAGACAGAGTTACTTTATTTATTTAGTTGGGCCCAGAAGAACAACAGGTTTATCATTCTTTCATTCATTCACTTATTTAGTACTTTGTATTTTCCTTTTCATGTACACATCTCCCTCTCTCACGTATTAATGGTTAATAAAAGCACTCATTTTATTTATGTTTGACTGCTTGGTTTGACCTGCATGGTGCAGAAGGCTGTCATTAGTCCCCTCCCTCATTACATGTAATGCCTATAACTAACTTTAAATGAACATATTTGTTGCAATGAAAACCTGACACCACTGTGGCACTTCAAGACCAGGTATGCTTATCCATGCATTAGATCAGGGTTTTTTAACCTGAGGTCAGTGGACCCCTGTGGGGTCCATGGATGGGTTTCAGGGGGTCTGTGAGGGTCAGATAAAAATTAACATTTATATTTCACTATACAGTAATCCCTCCTCGATCGCGGGGGTTGCGTTCCAGAACCTTCCGCGATAGATGAAAATCCGCGAAGTAGAAACCATATGTTTGTATGGTTATTTTTATATATTTTAAGCCCTTATAAACTCTCCCACACTGTTAACATTATTAGAGCCCTCTAGACATGAAATAACACCCTTTGGTCAAAAGTTTAAACTGTTCTCCATGACAAGACAGAGATGACAGTTCTTTCTCACAATTGAAAGAATGCAAACATATCTTCTCTTCAAAGGAGTGCCGTCAGGAGCAGAGAATATCAGAGAGAGAAAGAGAGAGCGAGCGTGACAGAAAAACAATCAAAAAATCAATACGTACTGTTGGGCTTTTAAGTATGAGCACCGCGATAAAGCAGCCGCAAAGAAGGGAGCAATGTGAAGGTAGTCTTTCAGCATTTTTTAGAGTAGCCTCCGTATTTTCTAAACAAACAGCCCCTCTGCTCACACCCCACCCGTCAGGAGCAGAGAACGTCAGAGAAAAAGATTAAAGCAAACAATCAAAAAATCAATACGTGCTTTTGGGCCACCGTGATAAAGCGGCATTTCTTAGAGGAGCGTCCGTATCCTCCAGGCAAACAGCCCCTGTGCAAACAGCCCCTCTGCTCACACCCCCTCCGTCAGAGAAAAACCGAGAAAAGCAAACAATCCGCTCGGGAAGCACATTGTATATCATTGAGGAGTTTTAGTTAATATGTAATACATGCTCTGATTGGGTAGCTTCTCAGCCATCCGCCAATAGCGTCCCTTGTATGAAATCAACTGGGCAAACAAACTGAGGAAGCATGTACTTTAAATTAAAAGACCCATTGTCCGCAGAAATCCGCAAACCAGTGAAAAATCTGTGATATATATTTAGATATGCTTACATTTAAAATCCGCGATGGAGTGAAGCAGCGAAAGTCGAAGCGCGATATAGCGAGGGATCACTGTATAGCCCGGTACTGTTTATTTAGTGTACAGCAACATTTATTTTTATTTATATAGCCCATTTTCATACAAAAAGAAGCTCAAAGTGCTTGTGTAGTAGTAGTAGTAATGGTAGTAGAAACCGTAGTAGTAGATCTGTTTTAATTTGCACAAGAGGATTGTATTTCAGAATTATAATAAGTGGCCGTTACTTTTTGCATAAAAAAGGAGGGTTTTTTTTGATTGTTTACTTTCAAGCTTAATAATACTTTGTGTATGCCATATATGTGTGAGACAGTCAAATCTTGATAAATAAACTACATTATATTCATTGCATGTAAAGTTGTGTTTATGTGAATATTTCTAGGGAGGGGGTCCATAGCTTTCATCAGATTCTTAAAGGGGTCAGTAATTCAAAAAAAGGTTAGGAATCACTGCACTAGATGCTGCTGTTCATTATGGTGTCACTTTTTTTTTAGCTGGGAGGCACGGTTATAGTGATCCAGATTTAATTTCTGCCTTGTTCACTTTATATGTGAAGCTCCTTTACAAGTGGTTTGCCTGATACTCTACATGCCTCCCAAAGCTGCAGGTTAGTTTGCAACTGTGATTTGATTCAATGAATGTGACTGTGGGTATGAACGGACCTTATGATGGAGTCTTGTCCTGTTCACAGCTGGTGCGTAGACTAAGCCAAATGCTTCAGGGGATAGGCTCCATGTGTGCTTAGGTCTATGCTGTTGATTAAGTGTGTTCGGGAAGTGGAAGGATGTTTCAGTTCTTAAACCACAAAATCTGAACTACATTATGAGTTTATACTAACCTAATTATTTATAAGTAATATGCGATTGTATGCATTTCCATTTGTCTTACTTGGTAAATGCCACCTTATTGCTGTTAAAATGTGCTGGAAACTGTAAGGCATATTGTAAACTTACATTTTTATAAAAGTAGGCCATACATGGATTTAGCAGGGCTCTCAAGAACAGGCAGCAAGTGAGAAGGATAATACCTGTTCTTACGGTTCCACTCCCCGGCTTACGGAATGCATTTTGTTGTATTTTTCAAAAACTGTGGAATAGCCTTCCCATCTGTGGGAAATAATTATCTTCACATTGGTAAAGATTTTTCACAGGATCTTAGCTTTATTCTTTACTCTTTGTAAAACTATAAAAACAAATCAGCATTTCAAAAACGTCATATCTACAACAGTGTGCAAAAACTATATTTTCGTCCTCTGTACTCATAACAAATTCTGTTACACCAGCAGTTTAGAAAGCTGTCGTTCTAGCATAGAGCTGCTGGGGAGTTGTGTTTTTAGAGTGGCACAGAACAGGAATGTAGACCACGAAGCACCATGACAGAAGAGAACTGATGTGAGAAGATCATTGTACTACGGTGTCGATATGTTCTATTATTTTGAAGGGTGTTCTATAACTAGCTTTTCACAGGGCAGAAGGGGAAGACAGGTTGAACACTTTAAAATTGTATCTTTCAGCGCTTGCTGTAGTGCACCTGTTACTGGCTTATTACTATGTAGTCCACTCAAATCCTTCATTAAGGTCCAGCAAATGCAGTGGAGATGTCCCTGTTGTGAAGTGTTGTCAGTTTCTTCCTTTGCTTAACTTCACAAAACAATAATTAGTGATAAACCATCCACCTCTGTTCTTGACATTGTTACACAAGGTTTTTTTAAAGATATTTTAACTTCGGATCCATATCTTTCTTAAGTAAAATATTGGAAAAAGTGGAATTTTTGCAGTTAAACGATTACTTAAATAAACACCCTATATAAGATCAACTCTAGTCAGGCTTTAGATCTACAGTAATTATAGCAAAAAAACTGTCTTACTAAAAATTAATGATTTATGGCTAAATACCAATACAAATAACTAATCAATTTTCATTCTCCTGGATCTGTGTATAGTATTTGATACATTAAACTTAGAAAATGTAGCTTAAAATCAGTTTTGAGTGTTATCTACAGTGAGGAATTTCTTTGTAAATCTTTATTTTTCTGTATCAGAAACAGATAACATTGAATATGGCATTAGACAAGGGTCACTTCTTATTTGTCTCATTTGACATGCTCCCTTTAGGCCAGTTAATCTCAAAACACAACGTAAATGATCACAGCTATGCAGATGACATGCAGCTTTATTTATCCATAACTCCAGCTGATCCAAAGGCTTTAGACTATAAACCAAATTATGCAGTGGCTAAGTTGTAGTTTTCTTAAATTTAAAACAAGGAGAAAACTGAACTTCTTGTTGTCAGCTACAATAAAAAGTAGAAAATGAGAGGTAAAAAATCTCTTGAGTTATTTTAAATTCAAAACTTAATTTTAAATCTCTTATTAAATTATGTTACCAGAATCGCACTCTTTTATTTAAGAAACAAAAGTGCATGTTCGGTTCTTTATGTCCTTATTGGGTGCAAAAAATGCAGATATACGCCATTCTCTTTAACCATTTAGATTACTAAAATGCACTAATGGGTCTGCCAAATAAAGATTTAAACTGGTTACAATTGGTAGAATTATTAGAATTAATTAGAATGCAGATGCAAGAATCCTAGGGCAGCACGGTGGCGCAGTGGATAGTGCTGCTGCCTCGCATCACTTCCCGGGTCCTCCCAGTGTGGAGTCTGCATGTTCTCCTAAAGTCTGCGTGGGTTTCCTCTGGGTAGTCTGGTTTCCTCCCACAGTCCAAAGACATGCAGGTTAGGTGCATTGGCGATCCTAAATTGTTCCTAGTGTGTGCTTGGTATGTGTGTGCCCTGCCTGGGGTTTGTTTCCTGCCTTGCGCCCTGTGTTGGCTGGGATTGGCTCCAGCAGACCCCTGTGACCCTGTAGTTAGGATATAGCGGGTTGGATAATGGATGGATGGATGCAAGAATCCTAGCTAAAAAGAAGAAATCTGGTTACATTGCACTGGTATTAGCATCTTTACTCTGGCTGTCTGTGTCTTTTAGAATCAATTTTAAAATACTGCTAATTGTTTAAAACCGGCACCTACATATATCTTGGAATGTTTGTTCCCTTATATTCCCAATCGTAACCTTAGATTTTCAAATTCTGCTTTGCTCACTAACCCAAGAGTAAAACATAAAAGAAGTGGTGAAACCACTTATAAATACTGACGTATCTACTTACAGAGATACTTCAGAATCACATGGTCGAGTTGTTTAAAATTACATCTTAAAACTTTTTTAAAATGCCTTTTTGTTAAATTTGTGACTGATCAAATTGTTTGTCGTTTGTTTTCTCTATAATTAGTTTATTTGATTTTTTTTTTTTTGTTTGTTTCCACTTACTACCATTTGTAAAACACATTGAATTATACTTTGTACTGGAAGGAGCTATTTAAATAAAAGTTATTGTTATAAGCCTTGTACAGACCAATCAATGCCCATGCTATGGTCTTGTTACATAGCAATAACTAACTAACTAACTAACTTAAGGAAGCACCAGTAGCCCTATTCTATCCATCCATCCATTATCCAACCCGCTATATCCTAACCACAGGGTCACGAGAGTCTGCTGGAGCCAATTCCAGCCAACAGAGGGCGCAAGACAGGAAACAAACCCCGGGCAGGGCGCCAGCCCACCACAAAGCCCTATTCTAGTGTTACTCAAATAAATAGATGCAACACGCCAGACAACCATTCACATGACAAGTGTGCCTCCGAGAGGTTAGGGTTGTAGAGGTCTGACAAGAAGTCAGCACAACCTCTCTCGACTATCAGGGTGCAGCAAAGGTGTCCCTACTTGGTCAGGTGTTACAATATATTGCTGCTACCCTAGACTTAGTGTGGCCCGGAATACTGAAGACCACTAGAGGGAGCTCCAGAATAGTGTGCCTGTAACCAAAGTAGGCAGTTGTTAAGCACTGAATAAGAGGGTGAATTGGGACAAAGGAGAACTGGAGGGGAGACAGAGACATGAGAGTGAGCGTGTGTGTCTGTAATACTCTGAAGGTGGACAAATGGGAAAACTTTTATGCCAGACAGACTGGGTTAAAATTTTCTGTATATTGTGCAAAATGCCCCCTTGGGACAAATAAAGTACTACCTAGGTATCTAAAAACCTATATCGATTGGCCCAGTTAACCTGCAGAGTGTTCTTTCCTTTTTCACCTGTTTAGTCCCTTTTTGTATGTTTACCCTACATAAAGTCTTCTTTAGGAAGTCTCCTTAACCTAGGAGGCATGCTCCTCTTTTACAAATGTATCCTACAATAAAATATACTCACATGTATTAAATCCAATTCACGGCTAATTGGAACGGGCGACTAGAAGCTTTTTGTGTGCAAGACAGGAATTGCCCTGGAATAAGAGTCAGTTTATCTTAAGTCCACTCACGCACTTACCCCAAGGCCAGTTTAGAATTGCTAATTAAGCTCAAGCCCAGATTTAGGTTGTAAAAGGAACATGGGAGTAATACATGGCATGCTGAATGATTCAGATTCAGAGCATTGGATCTGGTAGGCACCTGGAAGCAAAACCACTCTGCCACTATGGTGCCCAAAATGTACAGTAAAAAAGCCATATGGAATAAAGCATGAATGAGAAACCAAATTAGACATCATCAAGAAGATTTTAATTTGCACCAAAGTTGAAAAATAAAAAGCAGCTGTTTGTCTAAATTATTCCATTGCACTTAAAAATACGACTTGACTGTCCAATCATAATTAGCTACCTTTAAAGTGTAGTGCTTTCTAACCAAGCAAGTGCAAGTCATTTACAGATGAACTAACACGAACATGTCTGAACTGCATGTAAAGGAGAAATAAAACTTACATTAAGTAATTTATACAGCTGTCAAAACTTGCATTCATAATTAACTCATGTCAAAGCTTTATTAAACAAAAATTAAAATAGATTGTTTTTCAAATGAAATGTTGCATATTCATTCATATTCATTGTGCATTTAAAGAAGACTTAAACTTTGCTGCAAGAGGATGATTTGGGTTGGAGCTGATGCAGTTTTGTTTTGGTTTTTTTTTCCCTTTGTAGGGGAAGACATCAAAAGCGGACATATCTGTTTGCTTCACACTGTGAATAGAACTAACCTTGGTGGTGGGGTAGGTCTCTCTTGACCTTTTTTCCCACATAAAATTAAACATGAATTCACTTACTACAGCTTGAGAATGGGGATATATCAGCTCAAGTTAGGGAGTAATGCGGCACCTTCAGTACCCCACTTCCTGTTCTTAATCAGCACAGTTATGGAAGTACTAGTGCTGCCATCTCACATTTTTGGGAGCTTAGGTTAGATTTGGGCCCCCAACTTCCAGTGAAGTTTCTGAGTGCTGTTGTACTTTGTACAAAATTGGTACTCTGCATCCAAATGTCTTCTCAGACAGGCTTGGTTTCTACCAAATGTCAGATGCCCCCAATAACCGAATAACAGAAAAAATTAGTTGAGAAAATGGTCAGTGCTTGTAGTCTGCTACAGATGGCAGTTTACGTGCAGGTTCGGTAGACATATTTATTGTTGTGAGCTAGAGAGCTCCAAAGAAAAAAAAGAGATCTGAAAATACTCAACATGCCCACTAGAGGTGGGAAATGTCAAACCCTAGAAATATTTATTAATGCAAAAAAATGCACTGAAAACAGTGAAGCACCAAACAGTACAAAAGGTAAAGCAGGGGATGCCTGAAAAAGGCGAAGGAAATCAAGGCAAAAAAGTCCCAAGCACAATAGAAAGTCAAAAGCAGAGCATTAGTTCAAAAATCCAGTAAATTTCACAAAGCACAAAATAATTGGAAAAGACACTCACCAACATCAGCTCATTCAGTGAAACACAAGGGACCGTGGGTTTTCCTCAGCCTCACAGTCCCTTGTGGCGATGGGCAAGTGGCCCCGCCTCTGGGGGAACCACCCCCAAGACACATAACAAAAAACATTAGAAGGAGATATTAGAACATTAGCCAAGGTGAACCCTGCTTGAAACACAACAAATATGCTATTCCATCCATTTCCAAACTCTAGTGGATTTATTCTTACACTGAAGGGACCTGTTTTCAAACATCTTCTATCTAAAGTAAATTGTTGACATTTGCCTTTGAAATCATTGTGCTTAGAACCATCCTGCGTGAAAGTTTATTGTCACATACTCGAGATTGGTTTGTCTTTTCTAGGATCTGAAATTGAGTTAGAACAGGTAAGGAACTGAGTGCTACGTCACAGTAACCCCAAGTTCCAGTCAATTCTCAAAATAAACAACACATCTCAAGGAAGATATAGCAATAGACTAGTTCAGGAACAAGACGTGTGTTGTCCCAGGCTCTCTCCTATAACCATATTCTTTTTAGAATGAAGCACCAACATTAAACAAGATAAGTTATAGGTCTTCAGACTTTTCTTTATATAGTTTTTGATGTTTCTTTGTTTCTGATTTGTGTTTCTGTTCCTATTGTAATTTTATATTGTAATTTTATATTTTAGATCATTGTATAGCACATTGTGCTCATAAGTAGAGGTTACTGAACTGAACTGATCTGGAGAGTAGGTAAGTAAAATTAATTTAATCACTGTATAATATTATATATTAACAGTGGTCATACTGAGCTGAACGCCATCCAGTAACATAAGGACATTTTATTTCCAGGTGTATGGTGATGGAAATACAACACAAATGTTCAAACTGAACTATTATTTAACTAATATATAACATAGGAAATGGAACTGCAAATATTTAATACAAATACAAATCTGAACTGCAACTTTACCTCTCAGATGGAATTCCATACAGACTAACATTGATTAAACCGACAAATCAGGACACCTGGACTAACGAAAGATATTGAAGCTAATTGTCACATAAACTTCTAGTTATTGATTTAAATTGTGTTTTGATTTGAACATTGTATCTTTTATTTCATTCTTTTAGAATCCTAAAAAAAGAGGTTGCTAGATATATTTTTGGAATTTAATAGATTGGGGTAATTAGGATTAGGAAGAACATCAGTCTTGGAAAGTAAAACACTTAGGTAATACAAACATGGCAGTGGTTTTAATATTATTGATCATTCCTATAATCATTGCTAAATCTACATGAAGAAAGGTCTTTTTAAGTGGGATGCATGCTGCACTCAGAGAGTAAAAAGAAGAGGAGAAACAACAAGAAGAAAAAATCTCAAAAATCTCAATCAAGATGTCTGCATTCCCTACTCAGGTTGACAAGATATAAGACTCTGTGGACTGAAGAAAAATCTGATGCAGCTATGAACCCAAACTTGAAACACTCATCTTCACCATCTTCTGCATCGTTTCAAAAAGTATCATTAAAGCAATCTTGTAAAATATAATTCTTTCTTTTGCTATTACTGGTTTTACTGTATTATATTTTTTTTGCTTAATAACAATAGTGATTTTGTATTGTTTGACTGGGTCAAGGTATAGGTGGCTGCCATATTCCCACAGGCGTTTAGTGACTGAGAAAAGACATTTTTAAAAGTAGACGTGCAGTAAGTGAGGGTCTGCTTTGGTGATTGGCACAAGTGTAGCTTAAATCTGAAGATCACCACTTGGTGTTCTTATGCTGAGCTAAAACGCAGCTGTCCACGTGCAGGTAAAACTGTACATCCATCCTTCCATTATCCAACCCGCTATATCCTAACTACAGGGTCACGGGGGTCTGCTGGAGCCAATCCCAGCCAACACAGGGCGCAAGGCAGGAAACAAACCCCGGGCAGGGCATCAGCCCACTGCAGTAAAGCTGTACATGTGGGGCACTATTAAGTGGAAATACCTTACACTCATACAAACAACACAGTTAACAGTAACTACAGCACAAGTGAACCAAAATAACAAACAGAGGAATGTCCATGATAATATACTCAAGGTACAGCATTAAGAGCACCTGGTGAGTGCAACTGCCATTTTCTCATAGAGTCCACCTGATGAGAAAAGATGTTTTCAAAAAGCAGCAGCACGTTGAGCAGGCAGCTGTTGGGGTGTGTGCCAGAGGCGTAACTTAGGTCTGAAGACAACCGTCTGGTCTGTGTATACTGAGCTAAGAAGTCTCTTTGCTTGAAGCGGCTGTCCACATGCAGGTAAGGTCGTACACTATAAAGCAGCTATATTAACGAACAGGTACATGACCACAGATGTGTCACAGCTATAATTCATTCACACATTAAAATAATATAATGTGAAACAGAACTCCCATATACCATTGAAATTTCTCCAGGTATCCTAACTGCCATTCCTCATAACTTCAAAATGAAACACACGGGAGAAAGAGCCCAAATACCATCAAAATTACAGACACAGTATTTCACAATCCCTCTGAATTAATGAAAGTGATTTAAGAAGTGTTTTATTGGAGTTGAACTTTTGTGTTTATCGTTGTTATTACACTTATACTTCTACTACTGTTATTACTACTAGGTTTGAATAATATGATGTGGAAATATGGGTGAGAAGTATATCAGGTAAGAATGTGATTTGAGTTTTTATTAAATAAATTTAAGTTATGCCATTTAATACATTATCATTTATCAAGGTCCAGGAGAGTGCTGATGTGTTGCATGTTGGTTGGGCATGCTAGTAAGAAATTCAATGAACTGTGTACACATGACAACACTAATCTTTCATCAGCTTTTCTGATGCTGCTTAATCCAATGCAGGGTTATAGACATTGAAGCATATCCCATCAGCAACAGGTGCAAGGTGAGAACCAATCCATTTAGAATAGCCAAATATCCAAATGTAAATAAACAATTTTTGAAATGCAGAACAAGAGTACTCATAGAATCACCCAATCAAAACAGGAGTAGAATGCGCAAATTCCATTCAAGCAGTAACCAGCTAAAGATTTAAACCCGGGACACTAGAGCCGTGTAAGAACAGCACTAACTACTGTGCCAACAATGTGAAACACTGCAGTATTAACTCATCTGGGCTTTAGTCTACTACCACAAAAGCATAGATATGTGCTTTTTTTCCTGTAACTTCTCAACATACAATCTTCCCCTCTCCCTGGCAGTGCCACACTGCATCACAACTCAGATTAGCACTGAGTGGGCAAATGCTGGTCATGTAGCCCTCTTCTGTCTTTTTACATACTGCACTTACTTGCTGATCCCTAAAGGACAAGTTTCTATCTTATACGCACTGCTGACAATATAGTCTATCTTACAATACCCTGGAATGAAGAGGCAGGATAAAAGAAAATGAATGGAGTGCTCTTTTGTGGCTTTAATTATTTATTTTATATAGCGCTTGTCACAATATATTGGCTCAGAACACTCAAGCAGGCAAAAAACATCAGTTTTCCTAGTCATTTTTTTCACATCACATACAATATTTATTATCTTTTTTTATTTAGATTGATAAATTTCTTTCTCATTTAGTATATTGGTCATATTTATAACCAAACAGTTTTCGATGGCAGAACTTAACGGTTATAAATCGTACTAATGGACTAATTTTTACAAACATAGGAGACAAGATGGACACCTTAATACACGTCAAATGTTGAGCAATAAAGTAATAATAGCATATTACTCATCCCCTATTTGGCGAGGTAACCATGCAGTTATTCTTAATAAACTGTCACTATGAACAATCGCTACATTTATAACAGTAGGACAGGAAAGTCATTGGTTTAGCGCAAGAAATGATACAGGCCTCATGTTTTATACCTGTTAAGCAAATACAAAAGCATGTAATACGGTTCAGCTTTCCATTTCTGATTTTTGGCTGTGCTCTTCCCTCGACAATTTTGTAATCAAAAGCCAATTCCAGCTTTGATTTATAATTCTCTTTTATTTATACTGTATATAACATTTTTGGGCTTCACCTGTGACCCTGACACAGATTAAGCCAGACTGACATTGGATGGATAGATTTTTCATTTTATACTGAAATCAGGACTGTAGGACATATGTGTTTTAATTATACTTCCATCTACTTGCTGAACCTCAACAAGGGTTGTGAGGAAACGGTATCAAGAGTATGACCTCAGTCCTGAATGGGACATTATTTGTGCATTTGAGGCTAAGTTATATTAAAAAAACACATATATTAAGGTGATGAGCACTGCTCTTACAATTTCTCATAATGCCATAGTTTCACTTCAATTTTCTGCTTTCATGAACTTAAGGATAAGGTTATGCTATAGTGCCGTAATGGTTTCTGAATGCTTCCTAAAGCATAAAATTAGCAGAAAACGTGAACAGCAGCTTATTTCTTTCCATTGGCACATTAGAGCGGCTGCTATTAAGCCTTTACCTCAAAAAACGAATAAGAATATACTGTAAAAAGGCTGTTTGACTGTAGGAGCTGGCCACTTCAACGTACATACAATATTTAGATCTGGGAAAAATATCTTAAAAAAGATAAGCATATACTGTGGAGGTATTTCAGAATTGTTAGATGAAATGAAGAAAATGGACAACAATGATTCATCTAAATAAGTTTAATTTCAATCATTCATTTTCTTTAGGTCAAAAATGGTTGGAATTGTGGCAGCTGCTTTAGTGCTTTACTAGTATATGAGCTGGAAAACATTGATTATATAAATGTATAGATGGGTCACGTGTGGGTTACACATAAACAGCTGTCGCCATGAACATTACCTAACCCAGCAGACCGCTACAGTATTGTGACACATTCAGGAAGGTACATATTACTCATTTTGGTTTATAATTTGAAACTTCCCAGTGTATGACATTATGTACAAGTACATATTATCTGTGTATAAGATGAATGGATACCTAGGTACTTGGTATTAGAACATGAATCTATTTAGTCTCCTCCAAATGCAGCTGCCTTGAACCATTTCACTTATTTCAGAATTTCAGAAGAGCGGTCCATACCTACATGAATAAATCGCACTCGGTAAAAGATACATTTAAAAATGAATAGCAGCTTCACTTCAATTGATCCTGGCAAGCATATCTCATCATATAATACATTCTTTGGCAGACAATGTGATGATATAGTAGTTGAGGAATTGCAATTGAAGCTGGATGGTTAAAATTTAAATCCTGTTCCTGGCCCCACTGAGCGTGATGCTGAGAAAGTCACTTAAGATGCTTGTACTCCAACTGTCTGAGCAATATATAAATCTCTGAAAGTCTGACTGTACATGCACAGAAGATTGAAACAGAGTTTACCATGGAGGGCCAATAACAATAATAAAAATAACAATCTAATCTCAAATTAAACTTAAACATTAAAAGCTCCACCAATCAATCATTGCTAAGTTATACAGCCACTAGAAAAATTAACATTAAACAGAACTAATGAGGAGGGATGTCATTTTATGTTCATCATTTTTTAGATAGGTGAGGTTTAAATTTATTTACTGCTCTAAATAAAATCGTTACCATTTGGTATTGTTCTCATCTGAAAAATGCAATAAGTAATGCCAACACCAGGTAGCTCAAATTAAAGTCTCCCACACCTAAAGGATGCACATGGGGAAAAACAAATTGCTCATTTCTAGCACACATTACTCACAAAGCCATTATGTGTATAATTAAATAGTAATTATTCATCTATACAACCAGCTCAGTTTTACATGCTATGATTAATTTGAAATCTGATAAAATACATTTTACAATTAGTACATAAAATAAACAATTCATCTGACATATTTGGGTAGTTTCCTTAAAAGACAAACTAATTGTACAACCAACTACAAATTAAAGGTACACAAAAGTTAAGTTTAAAAAAAAAACTCAATAAAACTAGTGACAACGAGTCCATGACAGGTTCCTTGGGTGTAATCCTGCTAGATTAGCTCTGGACCCTCACAACCCTACAGTATATCAGACTATGCAGTTTCAAAAAATGAATGAATAACACTGCGGTCCCGTTCAGGTTTGTTTCTTGTCACATGCCTAGTGAACTCTTTGGCTTTGGTTTCTGATGAAGAAGAAAATTAATAAATGAAAGCATAACGTTGTTGTACCATCACAAGTTGGTTCTCTGTATAAGACTAAGTGATTTCAGAAAAATGAATGGATGAATTAATACCACTAGTGTCAGATGTAGGGTTGATTTCTGAGTTATTTCCAGTGCAGCTGGATAAGACTTTGGCCTTACAAATCCGTAAGAGACTGGTTCAGAAAATGAATGATCGAATTAATGAATAAATGTCTGAACAGGGTTGGTGTCTGCCTTGTGCCCAGAGGTACTGGAACAGGCTCCATATCTAACTTGTCATGACCCTTTGGTCTACTAAGCGGTTTCTGTGAATGAATGAATGAACACAACTGCCATGCAGTAAGGAGACCTGGGTTCACACCCTGGGTCCTACCAACATGGAGGTTGTATGTTCTTCCCATGTCTGCATGGGTTTCCTCTGGGTGCAGGTTAGGTGCATTGTTGATAGTTAATTAGCCAGACTGTGTGGTTGGGGTGTGGTGTGTGTGTGTGTGTGTGTGTGTTTGCCCTATAACAGACTGGCGCCCTGTCCAGGGGATTGTTCCTGCCTTGTGCCCTATGCTAGCTGGAATAGGCTCCAACATCCCCTGACCCTGTTCAGGAATAAGCAGGTTAGAAAGCAACTGACTTTATTACAGTTCAGATCTGTATGTTGTCATATACAGCGTATAACCACATGCTCTCTGACTTAATCTCCTTGGCGTTATAATACTGCGTTTCCCTTGGGCTTGGAATTCAATGTAAATATACATAACCCAGAGAAGCACTCACTGTGACATTTATTTTGATCGTATACATAGTCCTAAACCCAAATAACATAATCCTCCAAAAAAAATCATTCATTTTTCTAAGTCACTCTACGGTAACTCATCAGTATTCATGAGAGCGGCAGGGCCTTCAACTAAACAAACACAAAGACGTGTAAATGAAGAGTTGTAAATCCAATTTTAGAACAAACTGAAACTGAACCATCAGCTTAATCAGTGTCAGTGATGACAATGTGAAATCGGTCATCTGATGTTGCCACAGTTAGTGAAACTAATGCATTAGGGTCTGTACAACCGAACCATCGTAGTATGCCTGGCCATATGAAACTGCTTGATGGCAAAAAGGCAAAATGATTGCAATCAAGTGGAAGGACAGGAAAGACGTTAGCCTGCTAAGTTGTATTGAAAATGCAGAAACTGTCAATGTTCATGTGGAAATCACTAAGCCTACAATAACATAAGAGGGCACTTCAATTGTGCGGATGAAGCACTGATATTTTACCCTCTCAGGTGAATTCAACAGAAAAAAAAGTAAGCTGCAATGTCAGGCTGTGTATTGGTGACTGAAAACATATCACACAAAGGATGTGTACTGAATCTGCATCAGTACAGCACTGCACACTAGACATACCTTTCTTAATGTAATTATGTTGATGGTTTGGTATTTACAAATTTTATTACATGTAATAATATTTTTTCTTGTTGAAAGAATTCAGCATTTTTGCCTTTATAAATATAATGGTAAGACCTATGCAATTACAATATGAACACTTCGTATATCGATGCTGTATAGGTCACCCAATGAAGATGTACTTGAAAGTGAGCAATATTACAGGCATCAAAGCAAGGAAAAAGTAGATAGATAGATAGATAGATAGATAGATAGATAGATAGATAGATAGATAGATAGATAGATAGATAGATAGATAGATAGATAGATACTTTATTAATCCCAAGAGGAAATTCACATACTCCAGAAGCAGCACATTGATAAAAAATAATATAAATTAAAGAGTGATACAAATGCAGATAAAACAGACAATAACTTTGTATAATGTTAACATTTACCCCCCTTGGGTGGAACTGAAGAGTCGCATTGAGTGGCGGAGGAACGATCTCCTCAGTCTGTCAGTGGAGCAGGACGGTGACATCAGTCTGTCGCTGAAGCTGCTGCTCTGTCTGGAGATGATCCTGTTCAGTGCATGCAGTGGATTCTCCATTATTGACAGGAGCCTGCTCAGCGCCCGTCGCTCTGCCACGGATGTCAAACTGTCCAGCTCCATGCCTCCAATAGAGCCTGCCTTCCTCACCAGTTTGTCCAGGCGTGAGGCGTCCCTCTTTTTTATGTTGCCTCCCCAGCACACCACCGTGTAGAAGAGGGCGCTTGCCACAGCCATCTGATAGAACATCTGCAGCATCTTATTGCAGATGTTGAAAGACGCCAGCCTTCTAAGAAAGTATAATCCACTCGGTTCTCTCTTGCACAGAACATCAGTATTGGCAGTCCAATCCAATTTATCATTCAGCTGCACTCCCAGATATTTATAGGTCTGCACCCTCTGCACACAGTCACCTCTGATGATCATGGGATCCATGAGGGGCCTGGTCCACCTAACTCTCACCACCAGCTCCTTGGTTTTTCTGCATTTATTATTATGCAAGGTCATTAAATTAAATACAGATTCAGGTTAGGTCAGGATGGGGGGCATGCACTGGTACACTGTGTTGCCACATACACCACACAATGAAACACCTTGGGATCCCGGTTGGAAACCCCCATGGTAGACGTGTGGTCCAGTTCCACCTTCGGAAATGACCATCTATCTACAGCAACCAAGTGTTATGTGGGTATCCCCTTGACCTGGTCCAGCTGCTGGTCCTGGTCCTCAACAATGAGGATCCTGCGAGCCGGATCACCCTCAGGGAATCGCACTACATGGCCATAGTGCTGTAGCTGATGCTCCCTCACAATGCAGGTGATGTGCCTCATCTGGGACTCCTTGAGCAACCCAAGGATTCTCTCCAAAGAGACACAGTACCAAAGGAATCCAATCTTCCTCTCAGGTCACTGGAAAGTGTCCACGTCTTGCAATCATAAGGCAAAACTGGAAGCACCAGCACGCTAAAGACTTGGACCTTCTCCTTTTGCACATATTTCGGGAGCACCACACGCACCCCTTTCCAGCAACCTAATGGCCCCCCATGCTCTCCAAATCCATCTCCTGACTCCATAGGAAGAGTCATCAGAGATGTGAATGCCGCAGCTGAGATAAGTAAACCTCTCGACAAGGTTGACATTCCCTCCGCAGACAGACACACTGCTGATGGCTGTGGCCAAGAGGTTATTAAAGGCCTGGATCTTGTTTTTTATCCAGGACATTTGCAAGTTCAGACGCTCAGACTCTTCAATCAGTCTCTCGAGTGCCCTGATCAGAGCCTCCATTGATTCTATTGACATTCAGATTGCAGATAATGCAAATGCCACTGAATTTAAACCACTCTATAGACTTTATTCACGTCTCACATGCACCATATAAACTGGGCAGTTTGGGAACTTAGCACTTAAAACAAAAAAAACAAACGTTTCTCAAATACAAAAGCACAATATTACATAATAAAAGTAAAGTAAATATGCCAAGGGATGTGTGGAACTAACAGGCTGATTGCTAGTGGTTAAGCAGGGTGTTGCTCTTGCTTGTATCACACGAAGCACACCTAATGTCAAACATTCAATACATGCCCCTCTGATAAATGTATTGTATGTATAAATATCAGTATCTCCATTTGAGCCCACAGAACAACTTCTAAAAATGGACATACACTGGAAGTGAACGACTGGGTAGAGCACAGCCTAGGAAATCTCCATCAGCTCTACAGGACGTTTTCTGCTAAAGCCCGTCCTGGATAAACTTCAAACAAGTTTTAAAACGCCGTTTAGGCACTTTACATGCGCAACAATGCATAACTCTTCTGTCATTAGAAATATAAACCAATATTGATAGCACTTTTAGTCGCATTCGCCGTTTCGGTCAATTAGATGAACAGATGACTTAAAACAAAGAGCGACAAAGGAAGTAAGAAGTACATGACTTGCGTTACCTGCTGCGAGTCTACGCCGTCAGAGCCGCATCTAATGGAGCGAAAAGACCTGACAACCGTTAACTGAGGACGGGTTAAGGTTAGAGCGGCTTCTTCTTAAACGGAAAAACCTGCGCTGGGTTTTCTATTCCATGTGCTGCCGGTCAGCTGAGTGGCTATCAGCTCATTTTCACTTCTGCTTTGAGTTTGTCGGCACTCGAAGCTGCTGTCTGTCAAAAACTTGGCCACAAAAGTTGACAAGGGGCGGGGACCAGCAGGCTGACACATGTCGCAATGTGAGATAGAGAGAGAAAGAGAAAACAAAATAAGTACGCAAGCGACAAGACAACCTGAGAAAACAAAGTTGTGTTATCGAAGTACATTAGACGCGACCACGACTGCAAAAGAAAAGCCATGCACTTGTGCGTGCCTGAGCCAAAGTTGCAGCAGACTTTTTTTGTAACTTATGGATTGTATTGTTAGTGTAAGAGGATGACATATGTAATCGAAATCTGCAGATGACGGTAATAGTAGTCATTTTGGAAACGTGTGTTTTTAATATTTGCATTGTTATCTGTTATATAGATATAAGCGGTGGCGTAGCTGGCGGTTGCGGGGGCGGTCCGCCCCGGGCGGCACATATTTGGGGGCGGCATTATTGGCCAAAAGGCTCAGTACAATTCGTGTGTAAGCAGCAGAGTTCGGAAAAATATCACTCATGAATGAAAATGGTCAAATTCTCTGATTTTTAACCACAGATGCTTGAAAAGTAATGTTAAGACTGTCCTCCTGTGACGGCATCAGACACAGCAGTTGAAATTTATGAGGCAATAAAAAATAAAAAAAATGACACCGATAATAATTTCTAGGAAGATAAACAACTAATTTACAATTTATAATTTCGTTTCGTTATCAATCCGAATGCGTTCTTGCTCTGCGCTGAAAACATCCCCACCAATTACTTGTACTTTGGCTCTGTTTTTCGTAGCGTAATTATATTAAACTAATAATTAGAACACGGCTTATCAGTGCGTCTATACTATATTCTTGTCTAGTTGATGCTTATATATATATATATATATATATATATATATATATATATATATATATATATATATATATATATATATATATATATATATATAATGATTGCTGTTTCTTTTTATATGAATAAACCTATGCAAAATTTATCTTAATTTTTCTCTATACGTCATTTTAATTTTCTATTTAAATAGTTTAACATATTCAGATATGTTGGAGGGCGGCAAATTGAAGCCCCGCCCCGAGCGGCACGAACTCGAGCTACGCCACTGGATATAAGCACTGTATACTGCATATATGGGTGTCATTTGTGATATGGGGTACATTTAAATATATTTGATTACTATGTGTACTTGTGTGTAAGTTTCAAAGCACCAGCCAAACGTGAGATAACCCAGCGCATGTGCTTTCTTCACACCTGTCCAGTAACCCGTGGAATACGTTAAGGGCCGAGTAAAAGAACCTGTTTGGCGGAGTTCCTTTCAATCCGTGAGTAATACAGATGGTGGATAGACTGAGACAGTGACAGAAAAGTAAATGACAGTAGGTAGCGACAGTATGTATATGTGCGTGTGTATATTATAACAACAAATTAAGAGAGGCCAAGGAAAGGTCGCACATGTCTCCCCAGTTCTCTTATTTTTGTAGCTTTGGGCAGAGATGATCACATTATGGCGTGCTAGTTTAGGATGTAAAGCAGGAATAAAAGTGTCCACGTGCCTACTCGGTTTTGCATCCACCATTCTGGTATAATATATACATCTATGGATCCAATCGAAACACAGGACTCTCTAGAGCCCACCTTCTTAATTCTGACGGTTGAAAATGCCAAATTTGATTTCAAGCCATATTTCGTGCTTCGTGAATACAGTATATGATGGAATATTTTGGTCAAAATTAAACATGCTAAAATAAATAAAAGTATTGTGAAATGTGACAATAAAAAAATATCAACATGAATTGTGAGCGTAAATAATTAAGTGTATCACAAATTTTTTTTTTTTTGTTGCTTAGTTCTTTATGTGTTTATTTAATTATTTCATCAGTTATTTTTTTCAGCGACGCCACACACAACATAATATAAGCCCTGAAATAAAAACTGTCACTTTCACTTGTCTAAGATGAGAGGATGGGCTTTGGCAAGTGCTGTTTTTCTGTAGTTGAGCAAGATAAGACGTTTAACAGTCAGTGTAGTGTAGTATTAGAAATGGCGTTCATTACACAGTGTGGTCGTTTTGTGTTATTTTGAATAATGGTATTAGAGAATTTGAAGTAATAATCCAAGACTATCTGAGAGCAAAACATTCCCAAAACATATGACTTAGTAAGATAGGTGTTTTTTGGCAAATTTTATTATTGGCATCTTGTTATTTGGAGTGAAAGCAGGTTTTTGTGATGTATACACTTTAAATGAATTACTCTGTGCTTTGCACACTTTGATATTTAGGATATTCTGCTGAAGGCAGATTTCTATTTATTATCTGATATTCTAATTAAAAGGTCATATTGCCAGATTTTCCTTAGATCATCTAGAATGCTTACTTTTAACATACATTTGTAGAGTTTGGAAATGGTGAGTATATACTGTAGTATCTTCATTGTTAATGTTCAGGTTCGGTCCTGGATGGCCAAGGTGGCCTGCAGGTTTTTGTTCCAAACCAGGCTCTTAATTAAAAGGCAACTGTTGCTGATGAAGAAATTATTGCTCAAGCAACATTTTTTGGATTCATTTCAATTATCTTGCTTATTAAGATTCTCAACACTTAATTAATTGCTTCTTGCAGATGTAAACAGTTGCATTCAGTTGTTCCTTGTTTTTGTAACCAGCTGACAATTAACAATGAATTGCAGATGGTAAAGAAACCAGCAGCATTTACACCGATATGTTTATCATGAAAATATTTGGAAACAAATGAAAGAGAAAAAAGTGAAGTACTGAGAATCACTAATCTGCTCTGAGCCATAAATCACTGGCTACATTGGTACCATATTTTGCACAAGCAATGAACCATTACTGTAGATTATTACTTAATTCAACACCCGCTGTTACTAATTATAGCCAGACAAAACATTTAGAGAAATATTCAAGCATGTTTGTTTTCCATGGCTAACCAATCCATTTATTTTATTCTTCCTTTCATAGCCTCAAAATATTTATATTGGTCTTCTGATACCGTATTTTTGTGATATTGGTAACAATTGTGAAGCAGCAGTAAAATTGAGAATTAGATAGTGTCATTCCCCTAATTTTGCTTGAGGTCTTTAAAAAATTGTCTTTTTTATACCTGGTCTATTTGCATTCCTAATGGACAAGGTTAAAACTATATCTAACTTTAAAAAGCAGATACCTTGTTAATTGAGTCAGTTGTATATAGATGAACATGTAGTATAATGTCTTGTAAATCAAGCATAAATTGTTTAGAAAGAGAGAGGCTTTGCTTATCAATTCCTGGTTGTTTAGCTCACTAGTGACTCCCTGAACTATTTTTTATATATTTTTTTTTCAATTGTTTTTCATATCACTGTTTCATCAAGCAATGTTTTGATATGATGTAAACCTGGTGTTTCAATCTTTCCTCACCCTCCATTTCTGCAGCTGTCCCAAAACAGCTTTTATTAAAGGTTCAAAGCATTTTAATATAGACAGACAGCTGGTGCACTGGTGAGGGACGGGGCTTAGGCTCAGGCCACAGAAGTGATATCTGCCTGTCATTCATTTCTCATGTCTCCACCAAATGGTTTCCTATCTCTTTTGTTAAAGCTGCTTTCATTCAGATAATACAATAAAAAAATAAGCCCTTAAAATAGCATTAAAAATAACACAAAACATCCCAAAATATTCCAATGCAGACTTCTTTCAGTTTTCTTTTATTATAAATATCTGCAAAGGTACTAATTGTCACAGTACTTTTGTCATAGTTTACCCCCTCCCCCAACATGACGGCCAAACTGGGAACAAAGGGGAAAAGAGAAGCCCCTCCAGATAACCGCATACCATGTATGTCTCTTATTTAAGGAGAAGAAGAAAACCCACAACCCAAAAGGGAAATGGCAGTCCCTAGGAGTCTGCCTAACCCAGTGAGGTCACCACAGGGCAAAGGGGGACAGGAGTAAAAAAATGTCACTTAATGTACAGATGCTAAGAAGGAGGAAAGTCAGCCTACAAATTAGCAAGAGGGGTCCTTTCTCAGTAACTAAGGCCGCAACTGGTGAGGAACCTGTAAAAATCGATAGATTCATTGATAATATTTTATTTGTCCCAAGGGGAAATTAAGCTTTTACAGAAATTCAAGCATAGTCATACATTATGACAAAAACAACAATGACCTCCAGCAAACAAACACAAGAATATTAAAAAAAGAAGAAACCCTTACTTGGCTAATAATAAGAGAGCAGTCACAGTGAGGCATTATAAGGGCAGGAGCCCCTGAAGCATTTCTTGACACACTTCTTCTGAATGATTTATTGCATAAAAGTACTTAATGTCATAGAGGAGATGTGCAGCATTATTCATAATGGTTATCAATTTTGTCTTCATCCACTCATTCTTTCTGTTACCTCTAGCAGATCTAGAATGCCTCCCATAACTGAACTTGCCTTCTTAATTAGCTTGTTGATTCTGTGGGCCTCTCTTGTAGTGATATTACTGGCCCAGCACATTACAGCATATAAAACTAAAACTTGCTTTCACAGAGTTGTAGAACATGTAAAAGATCTCACTACCCACGTTAAAAAAATGAAGTCTCCGAAGGAACACTTGTGTGTCCTTTCTTGTGTAGTTCTTCTATGTCAGTCCAACCTGAATTGATGTGAACTCCCAAGTTTCTGTAGCAGTGCACCACCTCCATGTTGATTCATTTTGTGTTGCGGATGTTGAGTAGCAGACAGCTCTCTTTGCATAAAGTTCTTCACCTCACTTCTATACTCTGTCTTATTCCTTTATCAATGCACCACATTAGTGCAGAATCACCAGAGAATTACTACAAGTGTCATGACATGCTGTTATATTTATGGTCCGAAGTGTTCAGGGTAAACAGTAAAGGTGACAAAACTGTTCTTCATGGTGTTCCAGCTTTGTTCATACAGTCCCTGAGCTTCACAAACTGCAAGCTGCTTGACAGATACTTCATTATCCAGGACACCATAGGCACATCTATCTACATATCCCTGAGTTTACCCCTCAACAGACACAGTTGGATTGTTCTGAAGGTACTAGAGACATCAAAACACATAATCCTCACAGTGCTTGTAGTGTTTTTTCAGATGAAAATGAGCCTGGTTGAGGAGAGAGAGAGAGAGAGATAGACGTAGAGAGCATTCACTGATACATTGCTGTACCCACTGCACGACAAACCTCCTCAGGATCCCAAATTAGGATCTGAGCGTAGCCATGCAATTAATGACACCTCAGCACCACAGTTTGAAACAAATGGAACAGTGTGAGGTTTTGGTGGCTGGAGTTCCAATCCTGCAACCAACCCTCAAGTTTTCCCTGCATTTTCCACTCCAGTGTTTGTCTGATAAACAAACTATGGTTGGTCCAGGTGGTCTTTCACAAGAGGACTTATATAGCCCAGAAAAAGCCTCTTGAAGGTCTCCATGATGCAAGTGCTGTTGGTCTGTAGACATTAGGTGATCAGGTGCCTGCCTTCTTTGGAAGTGGATCAGTACAGAATTCTTTCCACAGCAGCGACACTTTCTGGAGCTTTAGTGACAGACTGGACAGGACAAGTTGGCCAGCAAAAGCCTTGAGTACTTGAGCACTGACTCCATATGGTTCTGTAGCTTGTCATGTGTGTAGCCTTCTCAGTGGTCTCCTCACTTCATCATCAGTTATGGACAGCACATACTAATACCAATCATTGGCCATACCAAGTGAAGTGCTAGGAGAAAAATCATACTGGGAGTTGTTGATGCAGAAGGGATGGTAAGGGGTGGGTTGGGGTTTGGGACTAACCATTGGAAGAGGGTGGTTATGGAAAATGAGTTCAGCACCTGACCTTTGTCCCAGTTCCTTTCTAGTACCTGACCTCTGATTTGCCTGCGTCAGTAATTATTCTCAGTCCATTACAAACAATCTTTCATATTGTTCTGAGTGAGCTTTTTTTTCAGTTTTCGCCCTGTAAGGTTTCTCTCCTTCATTCAGCCTTTTCTTCCACACACTTCAGAGCCTCACCAGATAGCTCTTTGCTTATCATTCAGGAGACTTTTCAGCTCCTTTGTGATCTAGGGTTTGCTGTTTGGAAGGCTGCACACTGTTTTTGAGAGTACAATAGCACTGACATACAAACTAATAGTGTAGTTACTGAGTCCCTCAGTCTCATCCTGATGTCATTCACATCTCATTTTCCCACTTTACTTTGAAAACTGACTTTAACAGCCATTTTGGCTTCCAGAATCCACATATTTATTATATACCCCCTTTCCACTTGTACTGGCCCTCTGTCTAAATGAATCAAATGAAATCCAGTCAGCATTAAAATAAAAGAAAGACAATAAATTTCTATATCTAGATGAGTCTGTGATTGTTTGCTATGCACAGCTTAATTTTTCAAGGCTCTGACTTGAAATTTAGCACAAAGGTATTTCTCACCTTAAGCTGGGTTTTTGACATATACCTTTCAGCCTTTCTCCAAGCCCCCATCCTGGGGGCAGTGGGGAATAGTTGGGATCAGAGCTAGTGGCAAGAAATACTAGAGTATGATCTGTCGACAGAGAAACAACTCCCCACATGTTGTGATCGAGGTACAGTATGTTAGTTTATTCATCCATCCATTCATTATCCAACTTGCTATATCCTAACTAGAGGGTCACAGAGGTCTGCTGGAGCCAATCCCAGCCAACACAGGGCTCAAGGCAGGAAACAAACCCTGGGCAGGGCGCCAGCCCACCACAGACCCACACACACCAAGCACACACATTAGAGACAATTTACGATCGCCAATGCACCTAACCTGCATGTCTTTGGACTGTGGGAGGAAACCGGAGCACCCGGAGAAAACCCACGCAGAGAGGACCCTGAAAGCGAACCTGGGTCTCCTAACTGCGAGGCAGCATCACTTAGTTTATTCATTTTCTTTTAAATCACTAAATCTGATCTGATTCCCATCTATTACATTTCACTTTTTCATTAACCAAGCCTTTTCTCATGACCCTAAGCTGTTCCATCCTCAGTTGGGGCATATTGTCTCCAGAGATATTTTTTGTATTTTGGGGTCCTTTGCAAAAGAATGAAAAACAGGAATATCCATCCATCCGTTTTCCAATCTGTTGAATCCAAACACAGGGTCACGGGGGTCTGCTGGAGCCAATCCCAGCCAACACAGGGCACAAGGCAGGAACCAATCCAGGGCAGGGTGCCAACCCACGGCAGGACACACACAAACACACCCAGCACACACTAGGGCCAATTTAGAATTGCCAATCCACCTAACCTGCATGTCTTTGGACCGTGGGAGGAAACCGGAGCGCCCGGAGGAAACCCACACATACACGGGGAGAACATGCAAACTCCATGCAGGGAGGACCCGGGAAGAGAACCCAGGTCTCCTAACTAAACAGGAATATTATATACAAAAATCTTTCTAGTACCAACAGCAGTTATGTACAAAATTCAGATATTTTAAAGGTAATTAAGTTTAGTAATAATTACATTTCTTACCTTTCCACCTTTCTAACACTGGCTAATTTAGCTACAGTAGATGCATTATATAAGATACAAGCTCTGCTAAGAAGGATGTGACTGAAAAATACCTGTTGTCATCTTGGACATTTTTTTGTTTAAAAAGACTTTAATAAAATCATCCCACAAGTCTGGGGTGAAATTTTGGTTGGCTAAGCACCATTCTCACAGTCAGGTTGCCTGAACAATCAGTAGTAAATGTAGGAGTAAAGTCATTATTCTATTTTAAAGTCACATTTTAAATGCCCAGCATTGTCATTTAGTTTTGAATAAGAAGTTACACAGAGTAAATGTACTTGAAAGCAGACAGAGGCCTGCTATCTGCTAAGCTACAGCTGTGAGATCCTGAGGAGAGTTTCAGAATATATTATTGATGATGCAGCATTCTTAAAAAGTGAAAACAGGAAAGAGTAAAAATGCATAAACTCATCAAGAGGTTCTGTCATGAAGCAAACTTGATTAGATTGTTATGCAGTGGATAGGACTGCTGCCACACAGCTTCAAAAACTTCGGTTCAGATCCTACTTCTTCTTCTTTTACTTTTGGCTGCTTCCGTTAGGGGTCGCCACAGCGGATAATCTTCTTCCATACCTTTCTGTCCTCTTCATCTTGTTCTATCTCACCCATCACCTGCATGTCCTCTCTCACCACATCCATAAACCTTCTCTTAGGCCTTCCTCTTTTCCTCTTCCCTGGTAGCTCTATCCTTAGCATCCTTCTCCCAATATACCCAGCATTTCTCCTCTGCACATGTCCAAACCAACACAGTCTCGACTTTCTGACTTTGTCTCCCAACTGTCCAACCTGAGCTGACCCTCTAATGTTCTCATTTCTAATCCTATCCATCCTCGTCACACCCAATGCAAATCTTAGCATCTTTAACTTTGCCACCTCCAGCTCTGTGTCCTGCTTTCTGGTAAGTACCACTGTCTCCAACCCATATAACATATCTGATCTCACTACTGTCCTGTAGACCTTCCCTTTCACTCTTGCTGATACCCGTCTGTCACAAATTATTCCTGATACTCTTCTCCACCCATTCCACCCTGCCTGCATTCTCTTTTTCACCTCTCAACCACAATCCCCATTACTCTGTACTGTTGATCCCAAGTATTTAAATTCATCCACCTTCGCCAACTCTACTTCCTGCATCCTCACCATTCCACTGGCCTCCCTCTCATTTACACAAATGTATTCTGCCTACACAGTAAAATTACCGGTGTTAAACTAAAACTTTACTTGGACCATATATGCTTCCTAGGTGGCAAATTGTCTTCATTCACAATGTCTAAATTAAAGCCGTAATGAAAAAGTAAGTATTCTGTGTACATGAATTGCATTTTTGCTGTTACCGTGAAGGGGAAAAGAGAAACAAGAGTTTAGTTTGGTCCCATATGTTGTTCATTGACTAGCAACTCCTGCTACGAGTGCTGGTAAATATCAAGATGGTTTCAGGCCTCGAATCTGTTGTCCATCAGTATTTATAATTTAGTATTTAGAGTTCAGAATTTTTTTCTTGTTACATTTAATGCAATTAAGCAGTCACAGATGATTTTTTTTGCATTTTTTGTGTGTGAGCTGTATCCCATTCCACTTTATCTTTGTCATGTCAAGTACACAGAGAATTCTGTTTTGTGAAGGGGTCTGTTATCAAGTGTCACCTTCGTTTGAAGGCTGTAGTTTTCACCTGCTTATTTTAAACAGTTGTACACTGGTCATAAGCATGTCATGCTTTGCAGAAATACAATGAGCATAAAAAAAAAAGATAGTAATAATAGGAACTGTAAAAACATACAGTATACAGTAAATATGTACATGCAGCTCCCAGAATATTTAAATATTTGAAAATATACATATTTTTAATATGAGTATTAAAATCTAGTGTTTTGGCTTTTTTGACAACCCTTATTTTTTCTATATTAAAAGCTGCATTTGAAACGGAAAATTTCAAACAAATGACAACATTACTTTTGTGACACCCCTCAAGCCATTTTGCAAGATACCCAGCAGAAAGCTCTGGTATTGAGACTAATTCAATCCTTGTGTAATACAAACTATGAAAACAACCATACTTCTGAATTTCACTGTGAAACAAAAAAGCAGATTTTTGCTCATTTCTGAGACTCTGAGCTAAGAGAAGGTCCAGGTCATCTGTACAAATAAGAGCAGCAGAGATTGACCTCAAATTAAGAAATTGGTTTTAACAAGACCTTGCAGCTTCATGGTGTACCTAAGCCTTAGATCTGGTTTACCGAGGAATACAGACAGCTTCTTTTTATTGTCTGTGGCCCATCTCTCGTCTCTTTTTGTCTGAATTAATGTCCACAGAATATACCGTAGTCCACAGAGGCAGTGCTACTAATAGTTGATAGAATAGAATCCTTCACTGGTCTATACTTTTACCATTAAGAAGTTATTTAGCTGTCATTATTTGACAGTTGTCCTAAGTACATTTTAACAATAATTCAAAGATTTTGAAATATAATGAAGTATTAGAATAACTCT
Organism: Polypterus senegalus; assembly: GCF_016835505.1. Classification (NCBI taxonomy): domain Eukaryota; kingdom Metazoa; phylum Chordata; class Cladistia; order Polypteriformes; family Polypteridae; genus Polypterus; species Polypterus senegalus. The sequence goes on from NC_053166.1 coordinate 133,684,392, forward strand.
GAAATAGGTACTAATGCCCTAGCTGTGTGGCAACGATTGCAATTTAGCCTAACTGCATTGATTTTAATATTTCAAATATAAATCCATGACCACAACCATCTAGTTCCCAGCATCACAGTTTATTATAAACTAAAACTTCAATTACACCCACTCTTTCAAGCAATCATCTGTCATGACAGACAATTACCTTTCTGGCAAACCTGTTGTGCAAAATGTTATTGCTTAACTCTTTGTTGTCAGAGTATTTAAGCAGAGAGTGTTGATGTTAAATGTAACAGCTATAGTGCATGTCTGCAAACAGTTAAAGTGAAGTCCTTTTCATGCTGCTAGGAATTTGAGAAATTCTTAATGGTGTCTGCCTTTTTGTCAGTTTAGAGGGACATAGTTAGCTTGTAAATGCTATGTTGAGTTACTAGCCAGATTTAGCTTAAGTAAATACCCATCCATTTTATATGCATCCTGGGGACCCCTGGCACAAGGCAATGACCCACTCATGAACAGAGACTTGTCATACATGGCTGTATAAATGTTCAATTAAAAATAAATATGATATAAAGAAAATGTACCTGACTAAATTATGTTCAGCATTTCTTTAACTACTGCAGTGGGCTGGTGCCCTGCCTGGGGTTTGTTTCCTGCCTTGCACCCTGTGTTGGCTGGGATTGGCTCCAGCAGACCCCCATGACCCTGTAGTTAGGATATAGCGGGTTAGATAATGGATGGATGGATTTCTTTAACTATTCAATGGTATCATGGAGAATTTATAATTTTAATTTTTCATTCTAATGAGATGTGCATAGCTCAATTGACTTTTTACTCTTCAGTCATATTTCAACAGATATGATCTTGCTCTGGCTTGGATGAACAATAAAAGATCATACATGACATGTCATGTCATGGAACTATTTGAGGTCACCTCAGACTCACAACATTGTTGGTGATTGGTAAAATGAGGTCAAATTCAAGTAGTAACACCTTTTAAATAGTTAAGAAATTAACAGTATAGTGCACACTATTAAATATCCATAAAGTGATTCACAGATATATACAGTACAGAAACAAATCTTTTAGGTAAGTTTTATGCTTTTTAAATGTCTGAGTTATATGGATAAAATAAAGCTTTTATCTTAAGAATCATATGGAGGTTAGAATGGTTTTGTATGACGTCATGAGAAATGTGAGTCTCCTCTTGCTTGTATTGGTTATGGAGTGATCATGTCTGAAGTGAAAACTGTTTTGATTGTTGAGTGCTGGGTGGCATGATAGGGCAGTGGTTAGCCTTCCTATTCTCATGGATTCAGTGTGGTGAGTTTGAATTCTGCGCTCAACTGTTGTCTGTATGAAGCCTGCACAATCTCTCTGAACATCTGTGGGTTTTGCTTCAGGTGGACTTTGGTTTCCCACTCACATCCTCAAACATGTACCGTACATATTAGATTAACTTTCTTTTCTAAATTGGTCCTGTGTGTCAGTATAAGTGCAAAGTAATGTGTCTTGAGATGAACTGGCATACTGTCCAAGAGTTAATTCCTGCCTTATGTCTAGTGACATCAGAATACGCTCCAGCCCACTTGGATTATGTGAGTTCAACAGTGTACTTTTATGCTTCTCTGAAACACTTTCATTTTATATTGATTGTTTTATTCAAAAATGTCTGAAACCCCCTGTTATGATTAGTTTCTGTTAAAGGGTGTGAGGGCCAGACTGCATCCTTACCTGGCTGGGACACTCCCAAGATGGAAGGACAGGGAGAGACAACATGAAGAGGGCATTGTATTACCCAGACAGCTAGATGGCAGCCCCCCTGGGTTGCGAAAGCCACACAGTTTCCCACAGAGCGTCATAAGAACTGGAGTTTTTGGATTCAGCCCTGTTGGGTTCTATGGGTGTCTCCAGGGGGTGCTATGGGAACTGAGGAACCCTACTTTGTCAGGCTCTCAACTCATCTGGAAGTGCTTCTGAGGTACAGCAAGGGATGAAGACAGAGTTACAGACAGAAAGCAAAACTTATTGCTGTGTGCTGCATTTTGACTGTGACTGTTCTGTGAGAAACGGTTCCTGGCGAAGAGTTTCCCAAAATAAATCCTCTTTATTATTTTATACTTTTGTCCGAGCCTTTGTATCAGGTGTTTGGGCAGCTGGAGTGCCCCCTAGTGGCCACAGGGGATGATTTGAGTTAGTCAATGAAGTGACAATAAGGTGTAAGTTTGAGGAGCATTCACTTTAACAGAAACAATATGAACTTATTTCACCATCATCACAATCTGTACTTCAAAATGCAGGATTCTGGAAGTAAATCATGTCATAATCAAAATGATTTTCAGCTTTAACATTAAAATATTTATCAATCATGTTGATCAAATTCAGTTCTAATGACTTTATTGGCAGTCAGTCCACAGTTTGCATAGTAATGGATTAGGGTTAGAAATTCGGCCTAATCACTACTCCTTCTTGTAACATACTCAAAATGCTAGGCAAGCAATAGAATAGGAGATCATAAAGCACCCCAGGGTAATACCAAAGAATCAACTTTTCTGTTATCAAATGCTCAGTATTAGTATTTACCAGCCCACCATATGGAAAACACTGAAGAAGAGTAGTGTGCATTTTGCTTAAATAGGAACTTCTTCTTTCCTCAAAGAACATTGCTATCCATGTCCCAAAATTGGCTAGAGAATCAAAAAAGCTATTGGAAGAATGTCCCGTGGGAAACTGAGAAATGGGAGTTTTTCCAAATATTTGAAAGATGTAATGTTTGGCATAAATGAAACATTGTATTCTAATGAAAGAACCCCATCCCACTAGTGCAGTGTGGTGGAGGGTTTGTCACAGCGTTGTCCCTCAGAATTCAAAAACCTTGCTGTCACCAATGGGGAAAAATTAATTTTGAATTCTACTAACCTGAAGGAAGTTGGAGTATCCATGCGTGAGCTCTGGCATAATAAAATGTGAGTCTTGCAGCACAACAATGAACTTTAAAATAAACAGCTGCAGGAAAAAAAGAAAAAGGAACGATTTGTACATTCTGGTCTCCTGAATTGAAGTAAGCAGGAATTTCCTCCAGGCTGACGTGTGGAATTGACCAACAAATTCAGATAATGTCTGTCTCTATTCATTGTGAGTAAAAAGAATGCCACCAGCTACTAATTTCAGTTTTTCTTATGTTTTTTTTCTAACCACTGCAGGAAACGTTAGAATAGTGTTTTCTATTTACATGAAACAGTACAATTTTTGTATTTTATTTGTTTAATAAGATCTTTGTGTCTCTTAACTGGTTTTTGTGGCATGCCTTTAATGGAAAGGCCACCAGTAGTATTTGCAGAAAAAAATAAAGAATGTGACAACAATACATTTTGTGTACCATTTCATTGAATTAATCCTAACACAGGAAATTGTGCAATCAGTTAGAGATGAATATACTGAAAGAATCTTCATTTTCCTTGATTGCCTTCAATTTTTTTTTAGCAATGTGTCTTTGTTGAAAAACTTGCCTCACTTAACCTAAGTACAGCAGAAAAACAAGTAAGTTCTGCACACAACTTTAACACTTTGTGTTGTGGACATTGTTTCAGAATTGATGAATACCTTACATTGGCAATCTATATGGCTGCGATCGCAAGTGAAAAATTGAACAAAGAGGGTTTCCTTAATGAAACTTGATTGATATAGCCCATGTACTCTTTAGGGACAGTGAAAGTACTGTCAAATTCTGCAACTAAACCAAGAAGGCTGACATAAAGGCCAAATTCTGGGCACATGTAACAGTCGGTTTTGGTTATAGGGAATCATTTTTGTTTTGTATTCTGATAGAGCCACCATTTAGAATACTATAAGTCAATAATTATCCACACTTCTGTGATAATTATGTTTTGGTTGGCTGTACAGCTTTCTTGGCATACATCCATAGAAGGCTTTCTGCACATGATGTAGACAGTGTTTTATCATTTATAAATGGACAGAGAAGTTCAAAAATGTTTGGTCAAGTGTTAAGCACAAATAAAGAGCAGGATGCCAGTCCATTTCGACTGTCGAGAACAACACTGAACATATCCGTATTGCAATTCTGACTAACTGACAAGGATTTTGTCCTTTGGTACTCCTTTAGTGCATAAAAAGCTGTTCACTACTTAATGGTTTTCCTTGGTGCAAATGGAGAATGGTGCATCCATGTTTACTCCTAGAAAACGACAAGAGGAACTGACTGACCAAGGTCAAAACTTGGTCTGTGTGACCAAACACACACGCCATGTTTCCACAAGTGCGCAGGGAAAGCTGTACAGCTTTGCACGTGCTGCAGGTTGTTGGCAATTTTTTGTAGATGCTAAGATGCACCTAGAACCCTAAAGTTGTCAGTTCATATGTCATCTGTGATGTGGCATGATTAGGTAGTATGGCCTGCTAGTAACTAAAGCATTGTAATATAAAGGACAAGGTTGTCAGTTTAACCACCACCTCTCTTTCACTGCGTGCAAGTAGAGATACTCACAACTCTAACATAAGTAAGAAGTCAATGGCCAAAGCAAGGCCTGGAAAACAAACAAATGGATATCCGGCTGTAGATTTGTGAGTATAAAAAAAGCCTGTGTCAGATTGTGCTCACTGCTAAATAAATAATAATATTCAGTAGATAATCATGAAACCGGAGAGTTGTGCTGTATTACAGGTTGATTAGCACATGCACATAAATATTTCATTGTTCTCCGGACATGTGACAACAAAGAGCCTATAGTACTGGTGTGCCTTTTTATAAAAAAAAACTCAGCAAGACAAAAAAGAGAGGATTTTTTCGCATCTTTACAAGTTAGAAGTAATTTTTGAACTTTATTTCAAATGTAACCTGTAGCCACTCAATTTTCACTGGAGTTGAGGGAGTATTCTACCTTAGGTTATGTTGCCATTTTTGCATTCATTAAAATAAACTAATATAAGAAACCAAATTGGCTCAGTAATTTGAGCAGCAGCACTCTGACAGGCAAAAATGTTCAGACAGACGGCCATGCTTTAATCCTGTTACGTAAAGCTCTTCATTCAATTTTCTGAATGCAACATTAAATGCTTCTGCCAGTTTTATGGTGAGGTCGGGCTGCCAATGGGACTCACAAATGAGGTTTTGAAGTATATTCTGAAGAAGTCGGAATTAAAATTGGTTTTGTATTCCCGGCTCATCATAGCTATAGGCATGAGGGACTGGTGAAGCAATGGGTGGCAGTATCTCAAAAGAAAGTGAGTGAAAAGATAAAGAATTGCAGCATCATAGCTTTGTATTTTTCCAGAAGCATGCTTCCATACATTTCCAATGCTGCTGCAACTTCTGAAGTGTTTCAGTAACAATCTTTCAAGTTCTAAGCAACTTAAATTGTGAAGGATATTTAGATGGGTACTCTGCCAAGCTTTGAACTGAGTAGTGTGAGGATAATAAAAGTCTTAACCAGAGCTTTGATTATTATTACTGTTATTAAAAAGTGTAAGAAGTCATGTTTTTCAACCCAGTAATACATACCGGGCAGCACAGTGAGCAGCACTGCTGCCTCATGGATCTGACATCCTAGCTTCAAGTACAATACCTGCTTCCTTTCTGTGTGGGATTTGTATGTTCGCCCCGTGTTTGTGTAGGTTTTCATCCCAGATCCCTAAACGTGTGCAGGTCAGGTTAATCGTTGGTTCCAGACTGACCGATGGGAATTTGGGAATGCGCTTGAGTGGGCCCTGGCCGAGGTAATTTCCTGACCAGTACTGCTGTAATAGGCTTTGATCCCTACAACACCAAATTAGATTTAAGAGGGCCTGAGAGTGTTATGTTGTAAATAAGTACAGAAATAGAACCAAAGACAAGTAAAATGCCAAGAAAAAAAAGCAATTTAAAAATACAATTTATACTGTGCAGGTTTCTTTATATTGACTGGCAAGTGATTCACCTAATGTTTCTTTTTTTTTGCATCTTGTAAACCTTGTGATAACTGAGTGAAATAGTCAAAGTCTGGAATCTTCAAGAACCTTGCGTGTCTTCTGCATATAAATGATGATCTTGATTTATATACAGACCACAGAAAAGCATATAAATGTTGGAAAGCATCAGCCCGTGTGCTGATCTTTGCAATGAATCTGGAGAGACTGATTAAACGGTAGATCAATACCCATAAAATCTTCTCTGTGTGACATTAGGTTTAAACCGTGAGACAACAGCACCTGATAAAACTCGAATGTTAGCACATATATTATAGGGGAACCCTTTGAAAGACAAAAGATGAATCAAAGTGTATTAATAAAGTTAAGAGATCAATTATCTGTAAATACCCTTTCAGAACTTTTTTTGCAGCGCATTGCCATGCACCTCTGTTACTATGGGAACGAGTGTGATATAAATCAAGGCGCTTGTGATGCATACTGTATATCATAAAAAGCATTTGGAGATTTGCCGTGCTGGAGATTTTATTAACTAATGGTTAGATGTGCAGTGTTGAAGGAGGGAGTGCTTCCTGGAAATGAACAGTATTTGGAAATATCTCAGTGTTTCAGGTGCATTGATGGGTTTATTTTTTTGCAATAGACTAACTATCGCTGTTTGGAATGGCAGAATAGTTTAACTGGCTGCAAAATACTTCACACTGGCTCTCAGCCTGCAATGCTCAAACTTGCTGTTACATTTACTCACACTGGAACTGACTTTTTTTTTTTTTTTCCAAACCTGGTATTTCTTTTGAAAGGGTAATGGGGTCCCAAAGCCCATACAAATGACATCAAACTAAAGGATATAAACCTGATCTGCATGGGACATTGTTCTGTCACAGGGCTCATGCAACCTTACTCAGAAGTCAGTTACCCTAGCAGCTCATCTTTTGGGATATGGGAGTAAACCCACCCTGGAACAGTGAACAGGCTAGGAACTGAAAATAAGTATTTGAAGCTGTAATTCAATGATACTAACCAGTGAAGCTTTATGCCATCTGGGCTTTAACTTAAGGCTTCTTATTTCTTGGGTATATATCTTTATATAGATTAATTGGCTTCTTGAAATGGCTCAGTTTGATGTGTGCATGATTTCCCCCATTGATGTACAAGCATCCCATCCTGGACTGAGCCTTGGCTTGTTTTTGTCAAGTTCTAATTGTCATGCACATCATGGTTAATCAGCACGCTGGACACATGGAGGGCTGCCTTGCAGGTCACTTCTCAGACATGAGACCCAGCAGGTGTTAAGACAGATATGACAGTCAAAAGATAGCAATAGAACAATCTGCAAAATGAGGTAAAAAAAAAAAAGGAAAAATACAACATTTCCAAGTCCACCAAGTCCAGTTCAGGGTCACAAATGGCCAGAACCTAGCCTGGCAGCATTTGGCACAAGGCAGGAAGGAAACAGCCCCGAACAGGGCAGCACATCATTTCACCAGGCCACTCATGCACACCTACAGAGCTGATTTGGATTCCCCAGTTAATCTAACCTGCATGTGTTTAGGGATGTAAAAGCAAAGTGGATGGAATAATCCACAAAGACATGGGGGAGAATGTGCAGAGACAAAATATTGATGGGGGAAAGAGAAAGAGTAATAATTACTACAATGAAAAAGCATTAAAAAAAATGGTAAGAAGATGATTATAAAATGAACTGGACTATTAAGAGGGTTTTAGAAAAGACACAGTTTTAAAAAGTTTTAGAAAATGACACAGTTTAAAAAATCAGGAGTGGTCTCCCCTAGACTTTCTCATATACTCAGATATGGGGATGGATATTTGAGGAGTAAACCGCAAGACAATGATTATATTTTTATATTATGTACACTAAAGAACCATCAACAACAAATCAAATCAAAGTAATAATATATTCAACAACTATTATAAAAGTAAAGTTAAATAAATTGGATGCTGTAGCTGCATAAATAAAAAATACCACTTCCAGTTACTGGAAATAGCTCAAAGGTTGATAGAAATCTATGTTTTGTACCTAATACTTGTACGCAAAATTTGGTTGACCTAAGTGAAAGCATACTCAAGTTATTGTGTTTACACACACACACACACACACACATAATTCCAAAGAGTATATTTTTGGACTCAGGGAGGTATAAAACATCGAGATTCATCAAATTCTCAAGGTCGAATTTTTAGAGATTTACAATACTTTCCCTACAAGGAAGTAAATCGGACTCAGGGAGGTGTAAAACACCAAGATTCATCAAAATCTCGAGGTTGAATTTTTGGACGATTACAATACTTTCAATATACTTCACATACGAGAAAGTAAGAGTAGGAAAAAAATGAATGGCAAGTGGAAGAGAGATAAGAAAAAGGAGGACATAAAATAAGGGAAATATAGTGTAGCTAGTTAAGGAAATTAAAGATGCAAAAAAATGAAACCCACATAGCATAACATTTTCATACCACTTAGCCAATCCATGACCATAGGGGGCGATAGCTCATCCCAGAAGCACTAAGCACATGGAAGGAAATTCCCCTGCAGTGGGTGTCAGTGTATTGCAGAGCCCAAAAACATAAGATAAATGAATAGCAACTACTTATGAAAAAGAAAGATTATAAGGAGATTATTGATAGTTATAAAAAAGAAATGTATTAAATGTAATAGGACAATTATAAAAAGAGAAAGACATATTGAGGAAAAAGAGAAAAATAGATAGCAAAGAGAAAAAGATAAAGACAAACCCAGGAAAAGATATTCAGAAAAATATAAAGAAAGCAAACAACAATAATAAAGATACTTAGGAAAAAGAGAGAGAACAATAAATTATTAGAAAAATAAACAACTAAAATTTCTGGGTTTAAAATGGAAGGTTAAAAATGGAAAAATCAATCTAAAAACAAGTTGGAAAATATACACATGATGTAACATACAGGCGTGTTTGTAGAGTTTAAGTGATTCGAAAGTTGGCACATTATACCCTTTTAGTTGCTTCATAAAAGAGTTTTTGTTCATTAAATATTGGTAACACTGAGTCATATTCATACATTTGCAACGGAATGAATCAGTAGTCTACCCTAAATAAATGTTTTTTAACAGCTCTTTACAATATCACGTAGTTATTAAAGTAACCCAGTTCAGCTAATGTAAAAATGGCATCAGTTGATGTGCTATTGTTAGTTGGGGAGGTGGGGGGCGTCTGTGATTAACTGTTGTTCAAGTTTCTTAAACCTAACATTTTTAAGAGAAATACCTGATGCAGAGTTAAAATCTTTGTTGAAGTCTTAAGATAAAATTGTCAGCTGTTTTAGGCTAAGACTGAGAGCGGGTCTGGACCTTTGCTGATAACTTGTAGTGTCAGAGATATATGGAATTATGTTACATAAGTTGTTTGTGCAGTATGTATGTGTGTTTTATACAAAAGTTTTTTTAAATAAAAGGTATCCCAAAAACTAAAAACATCAATAATCAACCCAACATCTAATTATTACAGTAAATACAATAACCTGTTTCCCAAATATAGCAACAATACCACACCATTTAGCTACCTACTAAATGCCAGAATATCAACAATAAAGTGAAATAACTAAAAGAAATAAATCTATAAATGTGAAATGATCCATGGTAGAATGAAATCACAATATATATTACTCCATGAAAGGAGAAAAACAACAGTGCTAATTTTTCTGTCTAGCTAATGATATTAAATAAAACCCACCAATTCATTGAAATTATCCATATCACTAAGAACTTGGAAAGGAACTGATTTATCGTATAATGGGAGTCACATAGTTGACTATATTCATAAAGATTTTATTTTCAGTGTCAAGATACTCAGAAGCAAAAGTGGCTCTTCAGGCCTGGATAAACTACACTCACCTAAAGGATTATTAGGAACACCATACTAATACGGTGTTTGACCCCCTTTCGCCTTCAGAACTGCTTTAATTCTACGTAGCATTGATTCAACAAGGTGCTGAAAGCATTCTTTAGAAATGTTGGCCCATATTGATAGGATAGCATCTTGCAGTTGATGGAGATTTGTGGGATGCACATCCAGGGCACGAAGCTCCCGTTCCACCACATCCCAAAGATGCTGTATTGGGTTGAGATCTGGTGACTGTGGGGGCCATTTTAGTACAGTGAACTCATTGTCATGTTCAAGAAACCAATTTGAAATGATTCGAGCTTTGTGACATGGTGCATTATCCTGCTGGAAGTAGCCATCAGAGGATGGGTACATGGTGGTCATGAAGGGATGGACATGGTCAGAAACAATGCTCAGGTAGCCTGTGGCATTTAAACAATGTCCAATTGGCACTAAGGGGCCTAAAGTGTGCCAAGAAAACATCCCCCACACCCATTACACCACCACCACCTGCCTGCACAGTGGTAACAAGGCATGATGGATCCATATTCTCATTTTGTTTACGCCAAATTCTGACTCTACCATTTGAATGTCTCAACAGAAATCGAGACTCATCAGACCAGGCAACATTTTTCCAGTCTTCAACTGTCCAATTTTGGTGAGCTCGTGCAAATTGTAGCCTCTTTTTCCTATTTGTAGTGGAGATGAGTGGTACCCGGTGGGGTCTTCTGCTGTTGTAACCCATCTGCCTCAAGGTTGTGCGTGTTGTGGCTTCACAAATGCTTTGCTGCATACCTCGGTTGTAACGAGTGCTTATTTCAGTCAAAGTTGCTCTTCTTTCAGCTTGAATCAGTCGGCCCATTCTCCTCTGACCTCTAGCATCAACAAGGCATTTTTGCCCACAGGACTGCCGCATACTGGATGTTTTTCCCTTTTCACACCATTCTTTGTAAACCCTAGAAATGGTTGTGCGTGAAAATCCCAGTAACTGAGCAAATTGTGAAATACTCAGACCGGCCCGTCTCGCACCAACAACCATGCCACGCTCAAAATTGCTTAAATCACCTTTCTTTCCCATTCTGACATTCAGTTTGGAGTTCAGGAGATTGTCTTGACCAGGACCACACCCCTAAATGCATTGAAGCAACTGCCATGTGATTGGTTGATTAGATAATTGCATTAATGAGAAATTGAACAGGTGTTCCTAATAATCCTTTAGGTGAGCGTATAACATTATTTGGTCTTTGTCTTGTATATTACTGCTAAGCAGCTCTTTTGACACAGTACAGGTGTATTTCTGCTGCGTTCCTGCTGTTTCCTTGCTATTTCTGTCGTAGTGTCCCATAGAAAGTGTACACCACAGAGCAGTCTTTACTGCATGCCCAGCAGCTCTGATCTTCTTTCTGCCTGCATATCAAATGCACTTCTCTTTCTAAGCCTATCCTCTGTTTATATCAGTTAGAGGAGCTGCACCTTTTTTGTGTAATTAATTAGTTCAGACAAAGTTTAGCCACAGGTTGGTAACGATTACAATAATAATGTGCTAATAATGCCGCCATGAGGTTATTTTTATCATAATTTAGGTATATATTTGTTCACACTATGCTTATAGAGCAACCTTTACATAATTCCTTTCCGGTTCCATTCACTTCCAGGTAAGAGACTTTTATTTTATGCTTATATTGAACTTGCGTTAAGCAGCAGGAGAAGTGAGCCATTGTATGCCCTCCCCTGTAGCTTTGACTAACTTGTTGTGGGGGTCTGAGCAACTGTCTTACTAGTAAAACAGGAAAATGTACGAAAATATGCAAATTGAAGTAACCCACTGTCAATGCAAAACTGAAGCAATAAATTAATCCATAACTGAAGATGCACAAAATGTCTCTCTACTTTGAGATAGACGAGTTTGTGAATTTGCCAGTGCTTTTAAAATGGGAGATTTTGAAATGTCAAAACATTGTACAGTGTGCTTTATTTGAGATATCACAATGAAAATGGATCTGTCCTGACACATGTCCTCAAAGAATAAGTGTACCAAATTTATAGCTATTGCAGGAGGTTCTTATTATATGTGATCTCACCTAAAAAGAGTAAGGTAGAAAAATCTGAATTATGGGGAAATCTGGTAGTTACAAGAATGAAACAGAAATTACATTTTTAATAAATCTAAAACTTTACCATTTACTGTTTAAAACTTCTGAGCCCTGCTTTGTCCCCAGATTTTATTTGCCTCATCTGTGTGTCCCGGTTTTCTCTGATGGCCTGCTTCTCTGTAATTCTGTACTGACTAATGTGGATTCTAAAGTGGTTAGATGTCTCCGGAATTTGAATGGAGACTTACCAGTCACAACCAAACTACTCCATGTAGAAGCAACATATAATAGTGGGTCCCACATTCAGTTAATCCAACCATTTTCTTGTTAATAACCCTCTTCTACAGAGTTTATTTCATTAATTTTACCCAAATGCTGACAACACTGAATCCTATATCCACTTGTCTGCTCTTTTATAAGGAACATTTCTTTAATGAGCAGACAAGTGAAAATGGCAGTTCAGTAATTGCTCCCCTTTAGCATCCATTGCTGTGTCTGTGTCTGCACTGGTCATTACTAATCATCAACTTTTGGATACAATTAAGGGATAAAACTATACATAAAAGGGTAAATTAAAAACAAAATGAAAGAATTGTAAGCATTTGAAGCTACAGCAAAGCATACACATATTTATACATTTCTTAAAAAACATTTTAGGCCATATAACTGAACAATGACATATATTAAAAGTAATAATAATGCATTGATTATGAAATTGGCTGGAATAAAAACCTGTAGCCACGGGCATCCCCCAGGACTCAACATGAAAACCATTAATGTATTTCATTCTATTGAAGGGAGGGCAGTGTGGCCACCTATTGGTTAAGACATTATACTATCGTGTACTAAGTTCCCAGTTCAGTTCCCAGTATGACTGTTATGGGTCTTTGAGCAGGTGGCTGAACCTGCCATCGCTTCAAGAAGGGTATGAGACAGGAGCACTGAAACTGACTTTGTCTGACAGTTATTCCACTCCCAGATTCACCCATAATGCCTCCGGTCCGCAGCTTGAGAGCTTCAGTTGTGGAAGAATATACTTATTTATACAATTGGGATTTCAAAGTCGGCTTAGATAAGTGTGTCAGCTAAAATGCCAATATTTATATTAATAATTTGACTTGGACAGCACCAATGACAAAGGCAAAGTGACTTAACTCCTTAATGACATTTTATATGTATCTTATGCCTGAAAGACATGCCTTGTTTGGCTCTTATCACAGGCACCAATTACGAATACACAGTCAAATTGTCTAACTTTCAGGATTGATAAGGTAATGCTCACCAGTGCACCCTTGCCTGTTTAGGAATCATTGATCACTAGTAAATCTGAAGGAAAAGTATAGTAATGACGTCTAAAGTACAATCTAAGGAAGTAATAAAAATGCATAGGAGTTTGTTGCGTCTTCTTCCTGGCATTGACCGATGATACAAAGTCTTTCCTATTGTATGATGCAGCATCCAAACCTGGGCATTTTTATTGTTTACTAGTACCTCATCAGTTTTGAAGAGTACATATTGTAGAGTAATTACGGTGCAGCCTTGTTGAGAAATAAAAGCAAAATGTATAAGGAAGAATGAAGTTCTGACAATTTTTAGTGCTGAAAACTTGTTGTTATATTACATTTGGTATTCCTCACAAGATACTAGCAAAATAGGGAGGCAAAAAAATAATAAAATAGTGCGAAAATCCATCTGTTTTCTGAAAATGCTATCGGTAGTACAAGCTTGCTAGCAGTTTTCACTGAAAATTAATGTTATATCATTTAATTTCAGAGACTATCAGGTAGTAACTGTTCCGTTTATCCATCCATTATCCATGCTATGGTCTTGTTACATAGCAGTAACTAACTAACTAACTAAAGGAAGCACCAGTAGCCCTATTCTATCCATACATCCATTACCCAACCCGCTATATCCTAACTACAGGGTCACGGGGGTCTGCTGGGGCCAAACCCAGCCAACACGGGGCACAAGGCAGGAAACAAATTCCGGGCAGGGTGCCAGCCCACCGCAGCAATTCAGTTTACATTCAGAATATAATTCAATATGTCTTTGGCAGGAGGCAGAAAGCTTATGTGAACATGGAGAGAACATGCAAACTCCAATTATAGAGCTATTGGGTTCTGAACTTGAACTTGCATACCTGAAACTGTGTGAAGGTCCTCTGCCTCTGTGCTGCCTAGATATTAAATACTGAATATTCAGTGAAGAAATAGTAAGATAATGAATTAGATTTACTGAATACGGATTTTCTCCAGATCTATCACAGGTATGTACTGTTGCCGTGACCTTTATTCAGACTAATGCCTATTCTTGTGTGCTCAAAAACGAATGCTTACAGGAGTTGAACTGTTAGGTGCATTTTTAGTGCAACCTGGCTGTTTGGTGTCTGATTATAGTAAAGAGATTTATTAAAATCCTGTGCAGTAGGCTTGTCCAGTCTCAAACCTGGTAGGCCATACTGTAGTGGGGGGATATCAGAGTTAAGGAGATCCATGGTTAACTATATCCTTGGTTGCTGTGCTGTTGATTTTAAAAGACACTGACAACATGAGCGTTGGTTTCTTGAAACACGTTAATATAGATTAGTATAGTTTATGCAAGCACTGGACTGTATTTAGTCTCTTTAGCTACGGTCAAATCCCTTATCAAATCTACTTATCTCCAACGAGATGAGACAGGTGCATACTAATTACCATTTTGTGATTCACACCTCGGTCTTCCCAACAGATACATCATGCTTAATAACAATTATCATATAACAAGTGATCAGACCAAAATTTAATCAGGGGCAGGAATCTGAATTAATAGCATGATGCACTACTGTAGAGAATAAGATGTCAGAATTATAAACCAAAAAAGTTAACGCTTTAGTTAGATTGTTGATGTAATGAACAATTAATCAGCAAGAAACCCAAATCTATTTAATGTCTGCCTTGAATGCTGGCAGATATCAGCCGGGTTTAAATTTCTGCATCCTGTCTGACCCATACTTTAGAGTAAACAGAATTTTTGTTGATGGCTGTCCTCTATGAAAGAAACAATCAGTCTGTTCTTTCTAATATTTTAATCTTCTTAAGGGAACATTACATGCTTCCTTCTAGTCTACATCTCACATTCTAGTTTGTAGGGTACCTCAGCCTATAGCCCTTCACGGCCATCCAACACAGGACAAGGACTCACCTTCTCCAGGCAGTGCACCTCTCCCTTCACTGGCATAACTACTGTATCTGCCTTTTCACTGCCCAAAAACACTACCCTCTAACACCTTACTGGGCCCTGGCCCATTCTTGTGTCAAGCTGTACTGCGTGTAACATCTACCATCACACTACATATTTGAACATTTTGCACAAAGGCAAACTAGTTAATGTAATGTTATAGAATAGATTTTAAGCAGTCGTGGTTGTGCAGTGTGTTATGCTATAGCCTCACAGATCTAGCAGCCTGGGTTTGAAGCTGTGTTGAGTTTGCATGTGCTTTTCTATGACTATATAGGTTTTCCTCCAACATCCTTAAAGATAAACACTTTAGGTTAATTGTGGAGTCATGATTGACACAACATGTGTGGATGTGTGCATAAGTGGACCCTCTAATAGAATGGCTGTCTGGCAAGGGCTATGCCTTACCTTGTTCCAAAATCTTCTCATATAGGCTCTACCCAGGCACTGAAAAGTTTGAATGTTACTCGAATATTAGAACAATATTTTGACGAGACAAGGCCATCCAGCCTAACAAGCTTACTAATCCCCATTCACTTAGGTTCTCCAAAATAACATCAAGTTATTTTCTCTAGAATTTCTAAAGTCTCTAAATCACCAGTCTTCATCATACTACTAGGTTACTTATTCCATGTGTCTGTGGTTCTTTGTGTGAAGAAGAACGTTTTAATGTCTGCGCAAAATATGCAATTAACAAGTTTCAAACTGTGTCCCCAAGTTCTTGTACAATCATTTATTTTAAAATAACATCAAGGATCCACTCTGTTAATTCCCTCTATTATTTTTTGAATGCTTCCATCATGTCACCTCATAATCTCTGTTTGCTTAAACTGAAGAGGTTCAACTCTTTCAGTCTTTCCTTATAGCTAATACTTTGCAGTTCTGGAATCAGCCTAGTCTGTCTTCTCTGGACATTTTCTAGCACTCCTACAGGTTTTTTGTAATAATGGAGACCAAAACTATATACAATACTCTTGGTGAGGCCTGGAGTACTTGACATGTACTCTATACATTGTGCTATATAATTTAACATCCTATTAGCTTTTTTAATGGTTACTGTACAATGACTAGATGTAGAAAGTGAAGAGTCCTCAATGTGTCCTAGATCCATCTCCTAAGGTATAATTTCAAATATCAAATCTCCCATTGGGAATTCAAGTCTAACATTTTTACTTACTATGTGTAATACCCTTCATTTCCTTGCATTAAATTTCATCTGCCACACATCTTCCCAAGCCTGTATTCTGTCCAGGTCCCTCTGCAGTGATTCAGCTGGTGTAACATTATCTGCCCTTCCACCTACAATAGTTTAGTGTCATCTGCAAACTGGGACAGCTTGTTGTTTATATTCTTGTCCAGATAATTTGTGTATAGTAAAAAGAGCAGCAGCTCCAGGACTGCTCCATCAGAGATACCACTTTTAGCATCACCAGATTCTGAAGCAGTTCCTCTCACCATAACCCCTCATTTCCTGTGTTTAAGCCAGTTTTACATCCACCTACACAAGCGCCCTAAATTCTCACTTCTTTTAGTTTGATTACTAACCTTTTACAGCATGTGTTACTTTATCAAACGCCTTCTGGGAAATTAAGGTAAATAATATCATATGGACCTCTCTGATCATATGCTTTTGTTGCTCCCTCAGAAAACTCCAGCATATTGGTTATTCACGACTTCTCTTGTATAAATCCATGATGACTACATACCTTTTCTAGACATATGATGCTCGACCTTTTCCTTAATAATTGTTTCCATTAATATATCAGATGTTTGTTGCCCATAGTAACTGCAATTAGACTGATCACCCTTCTCATATAATAGGATAATCTTTGCTTGCTTACTCAGTGTGCAGAGATTTTCGAAAATACATGTCAAGAGTTTACACATGTATTCACTAACCTCCTTAATCACTCTAGTGTAATGTGTTATTTTCAGCCACAAAACTGTTTATATGACTTACTACAACTGGTTCACATGCTAGCAAAGGAAGCTAAATTGATATAGTATCTTTCCTCTAAAGATGCATTTTGGCACAGTAATTAGTGTTTCTGCACCACAAATTCAGCATCCTTGGTTTTATTTTTGGTCCGGTGGTGCTCTATGTGGAGTTTATGCATTCTCTATCCATCTGCATGTGTTTTATTGCAGGGAGCTCTGCTTATCATCATACATCCAAAAAGAAAAAAAAAACCAAAACAGCTGTCTTAGGTTGATTGGTATTTCTAAACCGAATCCATGTTGGCCAGTGTGTTAGTAGAGGCTGCAGTAAACTAACACCCTACCCAGAGTTGGTTGCTAAAAATTACAGGATATTCCTTGCATAACGGCAATCCTAAATTGGACAGAACATTTGAGAATGTTATATTGTTATCTTTATTGTTGTTTCTATAATCTGAAGTAACCAGGTGGATAATAATTCTTTTTTACAGTTTCAGAAGATACATGTTACAAGGTTCACAGGTTCACACATTGCAAAAGTAGACTAAGATGACAACACTGGATTATAAAGTCCCCTATTTTAGCCACTGGGTTACATTGTCTTCCTACAGACACAGTCATCTGCAGCCATTATAGACCTTAATGAACTACATTGCTTAACTGCACATCATGCAGTTTTTACTGACACCTCTGTTATCCTTTCTGGGAACTGGCAATGTTCTTATTTTCACTTGAGACCTTTATACATATTTTAAAAAGCTTTGAAAACTTTACACTTCTGCAGCTGATTCTGAAAATATACTTTCATGTATTAAGAGGTGGTTGATTTGGGATTCAGTTGCCCCAAATTCAGTATTGCGCACTGCTCTCATTTACTTACAGCTTTTGTTTTGTTTTTTTATTTTCTTATTTTGACAGTTTTACAGAAAATTTGCTAATAAACCAAGACATTAGTAAACCTTGATGTTCATTATTATAAGAATATCATCTATCTATCTATCTATCTATCTATCTATCTATCTATCTATCTATTGTCAGGGATGCCAGGGGCCATGACCCGGCCGGGACGCCAGGAGGGACCGGAAAAGGGTCAGAGCCCTGCCTGGATCACGTGGGGTTTGCCTTCCGGGTTGCTTTGGGGGCCACGGGTCAAGGGCATGGAAGCCTTTCCCTGTAGGGGCCTGTGGTCACCGCCAGGAGGCACCCCAGTGCCTTGGGGACCTGTTACCCCAGCACTTCCGTCACACCAGGAAGTGCTGGGGGGAAGATTTATGACGGCGCCCGGAGAGCAGCCGGGAGGACAGCCGGCACTTCCGCCACGCTGGGACGTGGCTAGAAGAAGATTGCCGGGAACACCTGGGGCTCATCCGGGTCCTCTATAAAAGGGGCCGTCTCCATTCATTCCAGGCTAGAGTCGGGTGGAAGAAGGACGAGGCAAGAGGAGCTGTGGAGGCGGCCCGAAGACACGGCATTGTGGCCAGGATTGTGACTGTGTATTGGGGTTTGTGCACGTGATTAAGGTCTGTGTGACCATTGGACTGGGTCTTTGTGACCATTGTATTAATTATAAATACTGTAAATAAACGTGTGGTGGTTTTAAACAACATGTCCGCCTGTCTGTGTCCGGGCAAAGTTCACACTATCTATCTATCTATCTATCTATCTATCTATCTATCTATCTATCTATCTATCTATCTATCTATCTATCTATCTATCTATCTATCTATCTATCTATCTGTTCTGCCTCTCTGATCTCGTGCAAGTAGCTCATCCTGTTTTATTTCAACACATCTCAGAGCAATGCAGAAGCCTAACTACAGATATTTCACAGTAAGTGGCTTTCCTCATTTTTCTTGAAATAAATCACTTCTGAAGGTCCTGGGTAGTGGCTTTGTGAGGGCAAGCTTCCTTTGAATCATTTTCATTGTAATGAGCTTAATTTTTAATATTTTGTAACACCTGCTGCTTTAACCTAGTAACAATAGGAAAAGACAAATTCAGGAAATATGAAGTCATATAAATAAATAAATGTGACAGCAAAAAATGTTAAAAAATTACTTGGCTTTTGCTTTGGAGTTCAATTCATCCAGTGGTTCCGCTGCATTTCGACACTTCTGTGTTTAACTTTTCAGTCCTGATTTGCTAATCTGCTGCTAACACCTGATCCATCACGAGCACCCTGTTCCATTGTGGTGGTTTCGAAAGTCAGCGCTGCGTGAAATTGGAAAAAATATTGTAAGTGTCCTGAGCAGATGTAAAAGGAAGCACTCGTACTAAGCTTCCATGTTTTAAGAGCAAAAAAATACCGATATGTAAGAAGCATACAACAATTTCAAAGTACAGTGAGATTCATCTGCCTGTCAAACTCATGCAGTAACTGGAGAGTTGGCCCCGGATGGCTAGAAGCATTTCTCTTTTCTTTTTCAGTAGCAATCATGGTGTAAAAAAAGGAGGAAAAGTAAACGATTTTCAAAAAAGGTATGAAAAAAACAAAACATGTGCAGGCAATAATGTCTACTGCACCTCAGAATTTTTCCTGTGGTTTAGTAGCTATAGTTTTTTATTTCTAGTATCTTTGTCAGTAATATTTTTTGAAAGCATAACTGAAGAAAAAATTTTGGTATCATCCTCACGTTTTTTGTTTCATTTTGAGATAATACTTAGTGTCCGATGTAGCACGGTAACACAGCGGTTGGCACTACTGCCTTATAGATCCATTAAATCTCACAGTCAGTCCTTGTCCGTGTGGAGTTTGTATGTTCTGCCTGTGTCTGCATGAGTTTCCACAGGGTACTTAAGTTTGCTTCTCTCATCCACAAACACATGTTGTAGAGGTTAACTGGTGATTCCAAATCAGGCCCATGTGGGTGTGGGTGTGTGCATGAGTGGGCACTGTGACATTCCATCCAAGACTGTTCCTTGCTTTACACCCAATTGCTGAAACGTAGGTTCCAACTGACAACAGCCCTGAGCTGAATTAAGTTGTGTTAAATTGTTGTACTGTATTACTCAGCATCTGTCCTTACAATATTGCTATATAGTATAAAGTTGAAGTAAGAGTCCTTATAAAAGCACTTATTAAAAATTGGCAAGTTTAAAATGTAACCAACAATGGATTAGACTGTGAGAAACATTCAAGCTGGCCATCTGAGACTTGTTACTCTCCCATCAAATAGTCTAAAATGTCTCTGACGATTATTCGCATCCACTTAGAGCTTCGAATGGGGTCATGCTGAGTTATCCATTACTCAGTCTATTGCAGTGGCTTTGTCTCACTGGTCACACAGCATTTAAGTTTGCTCATTTGGAAAGATTCTGTGTAACTTCCTATTTAACAATGGCTTAGGGTTTGTTTATACTTCACACTCAAAACGTGTACATGCCCGTATCATGGCTGCCATGCGTTTCCCAGCATTCATTTGACGTGTCCTCTGAGCAGGTCCTCAGAAATTAACGCGACACATGTGCAAGTTGCAGTACCAGCAAAAAGTGTTGGGGGGGCGGGGTGCAGTGTGATAAAAGTCAGAACATGATGCCAATCTCTGTTTAATATCTACATGTGACAGAAAGCCTCTCTGTGGATCCTACGGGATTGATGTGTACGCTTCGATGTTTGATGAATGGTTCGATGTGATGAAGCAAAATTCCGACATACAGATGCATTCGTGGTGCTTTTATATTCAAGCGTTGCATATTCCTGATAGTAATGACACGATACATTTTAAAAGTCTCACGTACCATCTTTTGTGCCGTCTTTCTTTTCTGGGGCTTCCTCCTGACCTGACAGGAGCGGCAAACAGCACATTTAGAATCCTTAGATTTATACTTGATATCACTTTCACGATGAAATGCATTAAAGTATGCATGTTAGATTTTACAGATTAATCATTAATTTTGTTCAAATAATAAACACTGTTAATAATTACACACATGGAGGTGACATGGTGGCGTAGCAGTACCACTGCTGTCTCACAGGGACGTTGCTGGTATTCCCTGGTTGGCATTTATATGTTTTCCTGGTGAGTTTCCACAGTGTGGTCCAGTTTTCTTCCAAAGATATGCAGATTTGGTGACACTAAAATTGTTTACTTCCCTGGATTGATGGATTTAATCATTAAACATCCTTTTCAGAGATATTGCGGTAAGGTGTCATCGGAATTTAATGGGTGTTCCAGGCAATTCACAACACAGCGAAGCTGAACCTGTTCTCACCATGATAATATCTCGCACTGCCACCTGGTGGATTCCTCCAGATTTACGTAAAGTATGCACGCAAGTATATACAGTAAAACGCTCGCGTCGCAGGAGTGTCCGCTGCAGCATGTGTCGCGTCGCGTGAAGTATAAACCCGACCTAAGAGATGTATTGATACCTAGAGTTGGAAAAAGGAACATTCACCCAATGGAGATGTCAACTGAGCTATCCTATCAAATATGGTAGACATTACCATAACATCATAATATATATATAATAACATCACCTGGTCTGCTTACTTCCACCTATGTAATATTAATCGCAACTGCCCCTCCGTCACTCCTCATACCACTGCCATTCTTGTTCACAGTCTTGTTACTTCTCGTCTGGACTACTGCAATTCACTCCTCTTTGGTCTCTCTAATAAATCTCTTCATAAGAGTCGGCTAGTCCAGAATTCTGCAGCTCGCATCATTACTCGAACCTCATCTATTCACCATATTACTCCGGTCTTGCAGCAGCTTCACTGGCTCCCGATTAAGTTTCAAATTGATTTTAAAATTCTGCTATTAACATTTAAGGCCATTCATAACCTCGTCCCTCCATATTTGTCTGACCTTCTTCATGTTGCCATTCCCTCCCGTAACCTTAGTTCCTCTTCCTCCATCCAACTGAAAGTCCCTCTCGCCCGTCTAACCTCCATGCGGAGCGGAGCATTCAGCTGTTCTGCTCTCGAGCTCTGGAATTCATTACCTACTGAGCTCAGAAACATCGAATCATTTTCAAGCTTTAAATGTAAACTTAAAACGCATCTTTTTAAAATGGCTTCTTCTTTATGATTACAGTGGCTTTGTTTGGTTTTAATTTTATATCTTCTGTTTTTTTCTGAGGTTTTAAGTTTTTTATAATATGTCTTTTTATTTATTTATTTATTGTTTGTTCGGTGTCCTTGAGTTCTCAGAAAGGCGCCTTGTATAGATAAAATGTATTATTATTATTATTACTGTAGAAGGATCTGCATTTTTTTTCCCTTTAACAGGGACATGTCTAAAATGTTAATATACAGTATCCATCCGTTTTCTAACCGCATATCCAGTTCAAGGCTGCAGAAAACTGGTTCCAACGTGATCAGTGGAAAGGGTAAGGGACGGGCTAACCCTGGAAAAGGTGCCAGTTTATTGCAGGGCCTACTCATGTACACATCCACCCTAACTCACAGAATATCAAATCACAGAAAAAGAAAGATTACTTTGTATTTTGCTGTATAATTAATAATCTCAGTTATTGTAAGTTATTTGAAGACTCAATAGAACAAACCTAGTAATTAAAAAAGAGCAAGTTTTTCTAAATACATTTTGGCGGTCTAAATAATTTGTGGAAATATTTTGTTCATTTAGAAATCGTTCGGGCCTAATAGACATTTCCAAACTACTTCATGCATTGTTTACAAAGAGACCCACACATTTTCGGTATCTGCCTTGGAATATACCCCTTGCTGCTGGGACAGGAACTATTTCTCCAAAACCCCAAACTGGATAATCAGTTACTGAAAGTGAAGTAATCAAGTACACAGAAATTCATTCATTTAAACCGCATAAGGTTTTGAAAAAAATGTTGTTTTTCCACTTTTCAATTTTTCCATTGAGCTTATTAATATTATAGCCTAAAGCGATACAAGACCTAAGAGAGTGTTTGGCAGCTTGTGTTTATCTTTGAATAATGTCTATATTTAAGTAACACTACAAGTTTTTTTTTGATTTGTTGCATTGCTAGCAGACATTGCACTTAAAAGCATTTTATTCCTCTTACCCTTAGAACAGGGCAGGCTAATTACTGAAATCAGTAGAAATTCCTTGATCTTTTGCTTCCAAGTTAAAAAGGGTGTTGAGTCAGCTCTTATTCTTTGAAATGCTGTGGACTGTACATGGAAGAAGTCCTCATCTTCTTCAAAAAAAGGATGCAAGCATTCTCCTTTACAGGTCTAATATTGGCTGATGGCTGGAAAAATTACAGTGGTTTTGTATCACAATCGGAGCGTTTTACTTTGGAATGGACGTTTAGTAAAAAAATAGTCATGGATTTGAGCAGTGATCCATGCTGTTTGCAATGACCCCATTTAAAATGTTGGGGTGGGAACATGTTGTACAAATGATACCGTTTTGTACAGTAATCTTAGTATTTTGCAAAGGGTTTGTGTGTGAAGCAATCATGCCACTTCAAGTAAGAAAATTTAATTTATGTTGATTAGTGTAAAAATACTCATGTTTTTTATTGAGGTTATAAAGATGTGTTCAAGAATCACAATTGCTGCCATTCTGGCTATTATCTATTCAGGTTCGAATAGCTCTTTTGGGACATAATCCAGAAGCTGCTGTGGCCATTGAAGGTGGAGTGGAGGTCTTTGCTTTGCATTCTGAGTGTGACCATAAACTGCTGGAACTGACAGCATAAAACCACCCATTTTGATACTTCAGAGCCTAGTTAGAAACCAACCCATTAAACAAGTGGTTAAGCATAAAGGTGAGTGTCACCAAGTTTATGTTTAGCTTTCGTCCTGAAAATGAAATAATATAGAAGTTGCAGTGGATTCTGGCATTACCACCTTTTTGTCTGATAAGTGAAATTTAAGTGGGAAAATGGAAAGTAAAGGCTGGGATGTCCTCAAACTGCAGGAGAATGCTGGTCTGGGATGCATTTGATGTTCTAGTAATCCATGAAAGGCTTACTCTTGAACCTTCCCTGTACTCAAAATCATGCCAAAGTATACAAAAACTAACAATTTACAAGTATTATGCACAACATGAATGTAAGCAAGGTATACAAGGAAAATCAGAGAATGCAAAGTACACAATGAACAAAAAAGTAGTAGCAGCAATGTACAGTGAAATTCCCATCAACATGCAACACATTACTATTATCTGGTGCATTTACATTTACATTTTTGAATACTTTGTGGGTTTTACAAATTTTTATTGTTATTTCTCTGCCATCACCATGTCACCCTTTTGTTTAGAAATAGTAGCAAATATTAGTGCCTCTCCTGGCCTTCTTAAATTTGGTGACTAACCTTATCTATCAGGGAGTTCCCAATGTCTTTCTTTCTTCCAGCTCTCCTGCTCTCACCTTCTGTACCAACAACAACAACAACAACATTTATTTATATAGCACATTTTCATACAAACAGTAGCTCAAAGTGCTTTCCATATTAAAGAATAGAAAAATGAAAGACACAATTATAAAACAAAATAAATCAACATTAACATCAAATAAGAGTAAGGTTCAATGGCCAGGGGGGACAGAAAAAACAAAAAAACTCCAGATGGCTGGAGAAAAAATAAAATCTGTAGGGATTCCAGACCATGAGACCGCCCAGTCCCCTCTGGGCATTCTACCTAACATAAATGAAACAGTCCTCTTTGTATTTAGGGTTCTCACGGAAGGGCTTGATGAAGATGGTCACGTAGACTTCTGCCTTTTAATCCGTCCATCATTGTTAGAGCATCATGAAGCTTTGAGTAGGTGGTGGTGGCGCAGACCACAACCACAAAGAAACTGGAAAAAGAAACAGAAAAGAGAGTAGGGGTCAGTACCGATTTTAGAGCCACCATGAATAGTTATTTTGAGGAGATTGAACATACAGAGTATCAGGATTAAGTTAAATTAAGATTAAAATGAAGTTATAAAAAGGCCATGTTAAAGTAATGTGTTTTCAGCAGTGTTTTAAAGTGCTCTACTGTATCAGCCTGGCGAATTCCTATTGGCAGGCTATTCCAGATTTTAGGTGCATAACAGCAGAAGGTCGCCTCACCACTTCTTTTAAGTTTATCTTTTGGAATTCTAAGGAGACACTCATTTGAAGATCTAAGGTTACGATTTGGAATATAAGGTGTCAGACATTCTGATATATAAGATGGGGCGAGATTATTTAAGGCTTTATAAACCATAAGCAGAATTTTAAAGTCAATCCTGAATGACACAGGTAACCAGTGTAGTGACATTAAAACTGGAGAAATGTGTTCAGATTTTCTTTTCCTAGTTAGGATTCTAGCAGCTGCATTCTGCACTAGTTGCAAGTGATTTATGTCTTTTTTGGGTAGTCCAGAGAGGAGTGCGTTACAGTAATCTATTCGACTGAAAACAAACGCGTGAACTAATTTCTCAGCATCTTTCAATGATATAAGAGGTCTAACTTTAGCTATGTTTCTTAAGTGAAAAAATGCTGTCCTAATGATCTGATTAATATGCGATTTAAAATACAGATTATAGTCAACAATTACCCCTAAGCTTTTTACCTCCGTCTTGACTTTTAATCCTAATGTATCCAGTTTATTTCTAATAGCCTCATTGCATCCATTATTGCTGATCACTAAAATTTCAGTTTTCTCTTTATTTAACTTGAGAAAATTACTATTCATCCATTCTGAGATACTAGTCAGACATTCTGTTAGTGAATCAATACAATCAGGGTCATCAGGAGCTATTGATAAGTACAGCTGTGTGTCATCACCATTGACTCTGTAACCTCTGGGCTTGACTCCTTTCAGTTGAGCTCTTTTCTGAACACCTTTCCTTGAGACTCCAGGTTCTCATAAGAGTCATTTGAAAGAGATTTTTATCTCTGGGGAGTGAAAGCATTTCTGTGGTCAGGATGAACCTCTGGAAATGTTGGTACCATTTTTCTTGAACTCCGTTTATTTGCTGAAGATGTCCCAACAATTTTGAGCCCCAGGTCTCTGTTAAAGTGCCAGCTCAACCTGTCAAGTAGCCCTCCAATTTTAATAGCTAACAAGGAGCCAATAATACAGGGGGCCTCCCTTCTGTGACTTATTTGACTGGTGGATTCTTAAGACCTTACCCATTATCCTCCACTTATCTTCATCTTTACATAAATCACAGCTTTTTCTGCCATCCCAGGTGGGAAAGGCAAGTTGAATGCCTGTGCTACAAGATTTTCTATGTGACCCTAGATAAACAGGGGATGTGGTAGCCCAGTTACACTGGTATAGACAGTTAAGTTGCTATTATTAGTGTGTACCCTGCCAGAGCTTTTCAAGTCCTGGCTACTGCCCTGTACAATATAAAACTGACTGTCTCTGTCTGTGTCCTCCCCAACGAAAGTAAAATAGGAGAATAAGAGCACCATTTTACAGAAGGCCTTTATTTATACATATACATTCATTATCAAACCTGCTTAATAAAGTTCACAGTCATGGGGGAATCAGAGGGAGTGATCTGAGTCAAATACAGTACTATGAAATTTATCTTTAAATATTGGAGCAAAGCAATTTCTTTAGAACATGTATAGAAAATATAAAAAATGAATGTAATATACTCCGGGTTTCTCATCTTTCATCTTTTCAGATGTCCAAATGGTTCTCTATTTCTAACCAGGTGCACAGCTAGTGTGATTGATGCTACAATTTCAGAGTGTGTCGCTCACAGATGGCCCGAGTCACAGATGTTTTCAACAGAGAAAATGTTTTCTTTAAATACCTCCACATGAAATATTCCACTGTTTGTTTGATCTCTTCAAATTCATTGATTTAGCAACCAGTCATTCAGAATAAAGCAAACTTTTTGAATGATATGAGACAGGGATGCAAACTCATTGGACAATAACATCAGCTACATTTTCTTTGCTGATTATTGTTTTAGGTGGTTATGCTGCTCATTTTAAGTGTAAGCATTAAGCCCGCTAAGTTTCAAAATGAAGCAACTGATTTTTCCTGCTTCTTTGAACATGATTTTGATTGTGTCTCACAAGGCTTTGTGGTTTTCCCTGTACAAAAGATTGATAAGGATAGAAACCCTGCTTTTTCAAAAACAACTGTTATTGCTACACATCTCAAAATTGGCTGAAGTATTGCTCACTGAAATCCCCAGATTCCATTTGGATGATCCAATACAGTGCATGATGTCTAATACAAATCAGTGAAGGCTGTTTCAATAAAATTTACAGTATTGTAATCTTCTTCAAAATAGTTCCTGTTGCTTGAAATACATTTTCTTTCGGTTCAATGCTTTCAAACATCTTTAGGAATTCTTTTTTATGTGATGTCTTGAATTCTTTGTTATTTGTTCCAGTTTTAAGAATTGCATCTTTTATCAAAGTAATTAGTTTTGGAAACCGAAAAATAATATAGACTCTTAATACTGTATTATATTCCTCAGGATTCCAATCCTGTCCTAATTGCTGTCTGTGTGGGGTTTGCACAGTCACTCTGTGTTAACATGGTTACTCCGGTTTGCTGCCATATCCCAAAAACATGCAGATTACGTTCGTTGACAGCTGTAAATTAGCCTTTGTAGTTAGTGTGTCATTCCATAATGTTAGTGAGTGAGGCATTCCATCCAAGATGATTTTTATTTTGGACACAATACTGCATAGAAAGGTCCTCTCTCTCAGTAACCAATGCTGGAAATCAGAGGTTTGCGAATTAATTGAAGGGTTGCATTTTCTAGCGACAGGTAAAACGTGTCTAACACAAACTGACCTATACCAAAGACTTCCATCCAATGGAGAATGTGATACTGTTGTTTCAACCTACAAAGCTAAACCTAATCAACTACTTCATGTGCTTTCTTGTGGGCATCTATTGTGTGTGTGGTCACAACATAATCTGGTTTCTATGTTGCTAAAACTATTCCTTGTAAACTCTATATTCTCTATATTTTACAGAATTTCTTCATACATATTTGCATTTTTTATGTTATTCCAAAGGCCCTTATAATGTTTAAATTCTGAACTGGATGTCATGTGTCTTGCCTCTCCTCAGTGTGTGGAGACAACCAGGCAACTCTGTGACTGTTCTTGAATGGCCCAGCCAGAGTCCTGACTTAAACCCAATTGAGCATCTCTGGAGAGACCTAAAAATGGCTGTCCACCAACGTTTACCATCCAACCTGACAGAACTGGAGAGGATCTGCAAGGAGGAATGGCAGAGGATCCCCAAATCCAGGTGTGAAAAACTTGTTGCATCTTTCCCAAGAAGCCTCATGGCTGTATTAGCTCAAAAGGGTCCTTCTACTAAATACTGAGGGTTCAAAGGGTCTGAATACTTAGGACCATGTGATAATTCAGTTTTTCTTTTTTAATAAATCTGCAACAATTTCAAAAATTCTTTTTTTTGTCTGTCAATATGGGGTGCTGTGTGTACATTAATGAGGGAAAAAATTAATTTAAATGATTTTATCAATCAATCAATCAATCAACATTTATTTATATAGCACATATTCATACAAAAAAATGTAGCACAAAGTGCTTTACAAAATTAATAGAAAAATAGAAGACACAATAAAAAATAAACATAAGTCAACATTAATTAAAATAGAATAAGTAAGGTCCGATGGCCAGGGTGGACAGAAAAAACAAAAAAAACTCCAAAAGCTGGAGAAAAAAAAATAAAATCTGTAGGGGTTCCAGACCAAGAGACCGCCCAGTCCCCTCTGGGCAAACTACCTAACATAAGTCAAACAGTCCTCTTTGTATTTAGGGTTTTCATGGAAGGACCTGATGATGGTCATGTAGACTTCTGGCTTTCAGTCCATCATTGTTGGTGCATCATGATGCTTTGAGCAGGTGGTGGTGGCGCAGGCCGCCACCACAAAGAAACAGGAAAAAGAAACAGAAGAGAGAGTTGGGGTCAGTACGGATTTTAGAGCCACCATGAATAGTTATTATGAATAATTGAACATACAGAGTATCAGGATTAAGTTAAAGTGAAGTTATAAAAAGGCCATGTTAAAGTAATGTGTTTTCAGCAGTGTTTTAAACTGCTCTGCTGTATTTGCCTGGCGAATTCCTATTGACAGGCTATTCCAGATTTTAGGTGCATAACAGCAGAAGGCCGCCTCACCACTTCTTTTAAGTTTAGCTTTTTGAATTGTAAGGAGACACTCATTTGAAGATCTAAGGTTACGATTTGGAATATAACGTGTCAGGCATTCCGATATATAAGATGGAGCGAGATTATTTAAGGCTTTATAAACCATAAGCAGTATTTTAAAGTCAAGCAAATGGCTGCAATATAACAAAGAGTGAAAAATTCAAGGGGGTCTGAATACTTTCCGTACCCACTGTACATTGTGGAGTAAAGCATGAAAACACATTTTATACCTTTTTAAGACCATCTGCTTTTTTTTAGTATATCAGAAGAATAACTTTTCAGTAAACATTTTTAGACTATATTTGAGTTTTACAGCTAACTCTTAAGAACAACTTTCTTTTCCCTTCTTAGAACCAAAGTGTCAAAGTTTAAAATTAAAATGAATAGATATTAAGAATAGGACTAAACATTGATGTTATGTAGTATGCTCCAACAGATTTAATTAAAGTCCTGTTACTATGGGTCACCGAATTTTCCAAGCCAGGTTAATTAAATGTTGCTGTGAAGCAAAGAAAAAAAATGGCAAGATTAATTAAAGCATTAAAATGCAAAAATCAGTAGACTAAGGTGGTCTGCCACTGAAGGATTCAGATTTCTTGTATTTTGCAAACCAGTAGCACATTCCCTGAAGATCACAAAGGAAGTTAAGGATTTGTAGACCGCCCTGGCTTCTGTTGAGTTGGTGAGGACTGTTTTTGCTGCGACACAAATCACAGCTGACGAATATGTATTGCTTTATTAAGCTTGTGGCCACCTCCAAAAATTTGCAAGACATGATCCCAGTGGTTTTAGAAGGACAAGCATATTTATTAAATTTTCTGGACCCAGGTCTCTGACTGCAGGCAGATTTTAATAAAATACCCAGACAGGCAGAGATGGGAGAATAAATAAAAGTCTTCTTACTGTATTTGTTCAGTTCAGATCTAGTAGCTTCAAAATGACTCATTGTCACCAAGAGGCAGATCAAGTTGTCTGCCCAAACATTTTGTGGAAACTCTAACCTCTACTGTTCAGTTCTGGAAGTTAAAAAGCCCTGTAAACACATTTGTACTCTAGAGCTGAGATAACAACTGAGAGACTCAGAGGCCAAAGGAAGTAATAATTACAAAAGTGCCTCTGTCCTTTGTGAGAAACCGTGAACCTCTATACATCATAACAGCACAACAAAATTGAATTCATTGTTCTCATTTTTCATTACAAAAACTTTAAAGTGTTATATGTATTTTACAGTGGTTTCCAATACCAGTCCTGGGGACCTCCTGTGGCTGCAGGCTTTACCTCATTCATTGTTAATTATCATTTTTAGGATACAATTAAGGGTGAAGACACCACAGAAAAGGTAGGCTAATAGGAACATGGTAAAGAAAGTTAAAAACTTAAAACTATGGAAAAAGTACTAATATTTCTTAACTTCTTATTAATATAAATCTCTAACTCTCGCTTTTTTCTAAATGCAGAGTAAGAGAAGAGAAAAGGACAAGATAATCAAAGAATATTCTTCTTTCGGGCTGCTGCTGTTAGGGGTGGCCACAGCAGATCATCTATTTCGATCTTCTTGTCTTCTGTATCTTGTTCTGCCATGCCACCAACATCATGTCCTCTCTCACCACATCCATAAACCTTCTCTTAGGCCTTCCTCTTTTCCTCTTGCCTGGCAGCTCTATCCTTAAAATCCTTCTCCCAATATACCCAGCATCTTTCCTCTGTACAGGTCCAAACTAATGCAATCTCGCCTCTCTAACTTTGTCTCCCAACCATCCAACCTGAGCTGACCCTCTAATGCACTCATTCCTTATCCTGTCCATCCTTGTCACACCCAACGCAAACCTCTAGCTTTGTCTCCAGTCTTTTTGTCAGTGCCACCGTCTCCAACCCATATTACGTAGCTTGTCTCACTACCATCTTGTAGACCTTCCCTTTCACTCTTGCTGGTACCCATCTGTCACAAATCACTCCTGACACTCTTCTCCAGCCACGCCACCCTGTCCAGACTCTTTTTCGCTTCTCTTCCACAATACCTATTACTCTGTACTGTTGATCCCAAGTATTTAAACTCATCCACCTTCGCCAACTCTACTCCTTGCATCCTTACCATTCCACTGACCTCCCTTTCTTTCACACACATGTATTCTGTCTTGTTCCTACTGACTTTCATTCCTCTCCTCTCTAGAGCAAATCTCCACCTCTCCAGGGTCTTCTCAACCTGCTCCCTAGTCTCGCTACATATCACAATGTCACCCGCAAACATCATAGTCTACGGGCATTCCTGTCTAAACCCGTCTGTCAACCTGTTCATCACCATTGCAAATAAGAAAGGTCTCAGAGCCGATCCTTGATGTAATCCCACCTCTACCTTGAATGCATCCTTCACTCCTACTGCAGACCTCACCATTGTTACACATCCTTCATTCATATCCTGTACCACTCTTACATCTCTGCCACTCGCGACTTCCTCATACAATATCACAACTCCTCCCTAGACGCCCTGTCATGTGCTTTCTCCAGGCCCACAAAAACACAATGCAAATCCCTTTGGCCTTCTCTATACTTCTCCATCAACACCCTCAAAGCAAACATCACATCTGTGGTGCTCTTTCCAGGCAAGAAACCATACTGCTGCTCACTAATCCTCACCTCTCTTCTTAACCTAGCTTCCACTACTGTTTCCCATAAATTCATGATGTGGCTCATCAATTTCATCCTTCTTTAGTTACTACAGTTCTGCACATCCCCCTTATTCTTAAAAATCTGTACCAGTACACTTCTTCTCCACTTCTCAGGCATCCTGTCACTTTCCAAGATTGCATTAAACAGTCTGGTTAAAAACTACATTGCTAAACTGTCTCTTCTATACACTGCCATACTTCCACAGTTATGTCATCTGGACCAATGACCTTTCTCTTCTTCATCATTTTCACAGCTGTCCTTACTTCCTCTGATTTTAAAACTGATTGGAACAACAACTTACAGCCACTGGGTCTCCCTGGACTACGATTGAAAACCAGCTGTATACCATTAAGGAAGACCCTTGAATTTTATATGGCAATGTTAGGTTATTTTATATATGTAGTAATAGTAGTAGTAGTTTATTTATATAGTGCCCTTGACAGACAAAAGGTCACAGAGTTCTGAACAGCAAATACAGTACAAATACAACAGTTAAAACAAAACATAAAACCAATAAAAATAGTAAATAAATAAACAGGAACTATTCAGCACTGATTAAAAGCCTGTTTGAAATGAAATATCTTCAGTTGTTTTTTAAAAGAATCAACATACTCAGCAGCACGCAGACTATAAGGCAGGCTATTCCATAGTCTTGGTGCCACAGAATGAAAGGCACAATCCCCACGGGTTTTTAGCTGAGTGCGTGGGTCAACTAAAAGACCCTGTTAAAGAGTCCAACAAGCTGTATAGCATTGGACCAGACAGGTTAGGTACTCATACAAAGCTCTAAAGGGACGTACCAAAACTTATGTGAATGAATTCCATAAAACACTGGGAGCCAGTGAAGTGTGTGCAGAATGGGAGTGAAATGATTACTCCGGTTAGCGTGAATTAGGAGCCTGGCAGCTGCAGTATGAACTAACTGAAGACGTGAGAGAGAAAACTTGCTCAAACCCATATAGAGAGCATTACAGTAATCAAGTCGTGAGGAAATAAAGGAATGAACAAGCATCTAAATTAAATGAGACAGCATTTCTTAGTTTAGAAAGATTTCTTAAATGAAAGAAACACGAGCGGATGACTGATCTTACATATTCATCAAGTGTCAGGGACTGGTCAAAAATAACCCCAAGGTTAAGTAAACTCGATTTAAGGAGAGACAGAAGATAATTTTAAGAAAATCTCAGGATGAAGAACAGGAGGAGCAACAATTAGTACCTCAGTCTTCCCTGAAATCAACTACAGGTAATTACTACTGAGCCAGTCGTTAACCTGAGACAGATAATCAACCAATGTGACCAAAGTATTAACTTGTAAAACATATGTAAGGCATGGTTGTGCAGTGGTTAGCTCTGTTGCCTCATACAGCCATCATCCTGAGTTGAAATCATATGCCACCTTTCTGTCTATATGGAATGTCTGCATGTGCTTTTCTTCAGATGCTGTAGTTTTCTTCCCAAATCCCAAAGTTGTGTGCTTAAGCTTGATTGGCATCTATAAATTAGTACTGTGGTTATATGCATGCCTTTTAATTGAATGCTTCCTGCCTAGCACCCAGTTTTACAGAAGTACAGTAGTCAAAAGGCCTTTCACTCTGCGTAGCACGAAGGAAATTTAGAAATTGAATGAATTAATTGATATCATAAGTGTCCCATTTAGTGTTGGTCCCTGCTCTAGGCCCAAAGTTGTTTGAGAAGGCTTAGATCTCTCTGCAAGGGATGATGGGGTTTTAATAAATTAATAAATGAACACCACTATCATTCCATCTAGGATTTGTTGTTTTCTTCTGCCCAGTGATGTTAAGACAGGCCCCAACTCTTTGTGACACTGTAAAAATGTAGGCAGTTTGGAAAAAATGAATGAATGCATAAAACTGGTGTCCCATACAGGGTTTATTTCTTGACTGAATTAAGCAGGTCTGATTTAATATTATATTATATTATATTATATTATATTATATTATATTATATTATATTATATTATATTATATTAGTGAACCAGGCAAACCTATGGTGCAAATAAAACCAAGTAAAATATAAGGAGCGGTTGATACTTCTAATATTTTCTAAATAGTTACTTCTTTCAGTTCCTCTAGCTAAATTTATTACTTCTGGTGGCTCATCTAGAGCAAGCGGAACTTGTCTTGTCTGTTTTGGCAACACACTCTTGTGTTTCAACAAAAAAGAATACAAAGATCATATCACTTATTTAACTTTTCTAAGTAGTGGTTTTTAACACCAATGTAAGGATCTAAAGCAATACTTATATACTGTATGGTCAAAGTTCCACCTGTTTGGTGATCATCTTGATTGTTGCTGTGCATTGCTATCTCATAGACGTTCTTGCATTCTGTATCCTGGAATTTTCTGATGCCTACGAGCCATCATGTTAGTCTCCTGCTCATTTGCTTTATATTCAGAATTATTTCTTGCTTGTCAATGGGTTTCAGTGTCTTGTCTTCTTAATGGGGGAGGGTTGTGTGACGCAACAAAGGATAGATATAAACAACAGTAAGCTCTCTGTGTGATTGTTGGCATACATCTCTCCATGTGTGTTGTTCTTACACTCTTTATTCTGCACTTGATACTCAGCAGATGGAGCTTTTATTCTTCTTCTTATTATTATTATGGTGTTTTTTGTCACATAATCTGCCTCAGCGATTTGCTTGACGCTCAGGAGTTATTGTCGTTCTTCTTTTTCTTTCTGGCATAACTCTGCTGTTATAAACCCATGACCACAAGTCACTTTGCCAAGGTTGTCGACTGCTGCTACCTGAAATTCTTTGAATTTCCAGTACATATCAAGTCATAATCTTTCGATTAAGAGCAGGATTAAGGTTCTAGCCTTAGCAGTTTGTGGGTAATTACAAGACAGACACTTTGACCTTAGCATTTCATATATAGATTACATAACACAAATTCAGATTCCAAAAGCCGGTGTGTGAGGTCGTTTGATGACTCAGTATCAGTGAGTACAAGCATGTATGTTGTTGTTACCTACAACTCAAGCACTGTCCAGGGTTGGTTCCTGCCTTTTCCTGGATGATTCCAGGATTTGTTAATGACTCCTTGTAGTTCAAAAAAAAAAAATTAAGTAGGAGCCTCTCAAAATAATGGGTTCATCAGTCCTCAGATTATACACGACATATTAAAGGTTGTACAGCCCTGTGTGAATGTGGGTGTGTGTACAAGTGAATGTGCCTTGCTTCAAGCAGACATGGCTTCTACCTTGTGCCTTGTGAGGCTGTAACTCCTCACTGCCCCGTAATGCATTATCAGGGAAAAGGTGAACGGTATATAGTCAATAAAGTCACTAATTATTATTTTACAAAGTTAGTAAAGTTTCAAAAAATTTTTGTGAAGGGAACCTTGAAATGTTGGTGGCACGGCTACATCACAGATCCAGTGTTCTACGCTCAAGTCCTGTGCCTGATTGTTGTCTCAAAAGGTTGTCACTTCACCAAAGATATGACTGGGAAATCCACATTAGCCCTTGTGTTCATGAGTGGACCGTGCAGACGACTGGTGCTGTGTTCAGGGCACTTTACTGCATTGTGCTCAGTGCTGTAAGATACACTTGAAGTCTCTTTTCAATGTGAATTAGACAAAATATTGGCCTGAGAACAGAGTAGAGTTGCCACAGGGGCCTTGAGTATTAAAGCTGAAGTATTCTGGGACAGAGAGGTTCACTTTTTAGAATGAGCCTATAGTGCCTAAAGTATATCTGAATAAAAATGTTTTAAAAGATGTTGAAAACCATCAAAACAAGTTATTGATTTGATAAAAAAGAAAAAGTAGCTTTGCACAGGCTGACCTCCAGTGCTGTTATGGGTTCAAAAATTGTTGAATGGATGGAGCTTCAGCCAGTTGTATTATTTTCATTGAAATTTTACACAAAATCTAAAATAACAGACTGCACTTAAACTCAATGTTTTTCGACAATAAGCAGTGTCAGCTTCAATTTCCATAAATGAAACCAAAGCTTAAGCAGAATTTGCATCGTCCACTGCAGCATCAGGCACAATGAACAAGGAAACATATTGTAAAATTATTATTAAGAAAAGAGGCAAGCATAAGCATATTCACGCTGTCCCACCAAATTTGACTTACAGTGCAACAAATTTTACCAAAGCCAAAGTGTTTTTTTGTTCTTCTTTTTTAGGAACATTTTGGCGAGTTGCCATGCATTCATTCTTCATTATTTTTTTTTTTTTATTCTAAATTCTTACAAATGTTTTTTGCTCACTGTGTCTAAAAAGCAAACAACCTGCTATTACTTATAGCACCCTTCGCAGGTGGAAATCATTCCAAAGCGGTTTATAAGAATAAAGTTAAAATGCAAGTATTTGCACAAATATGTTTTTTTATAATAAAAGTGTAAAGTTTCCTTTTTTGGTTGGATGAAGAAAAATATTGAATGCATGTTATTTATTTTTAAACGGCGGTGATTTTTCTGCCAGTATGAGAGTGGGTGTGTGACTGTGAGCCCAGCTATTTTTGGGAACCCATCCAGGATTGAGGCAGTTAGTTCTGGGGCAGCCTCAAGTTCTTTGGACCCCTGAATTGGATTAAGCAGCTTCAGAAACTAGATGGGTGGAATCCACCGTATGGTCTTCATATTGAGAAGCTGTAGAATATATTGCATGGTTGCCAGTTCAGTTCCCACCACTGAGTCACTTTACTCCAGTTATAGAAATATGGATGGGATTTTTCTATAAACATCTGATTCATAAGCTTTTTGGATAAAGTTTTAGTTAAATAAGGTAGCAAGAGGTTAAAAAGCCACAAGTGTTCTTCTGGTATTCCAGTTTCCTCCCACATTCCCAGTGTGTTCATCCACCCATGAATTTTCTTAAATTACTTTGTCCATTGCAAGTTGCCAAGAGCCAGACCCTTCCCCAACAACATTTGTCACAAAGCAAAAATAAAACATGGAAAGATCGCTACTCCATTTTAGAGAACATTCACTTTACAGTGGTTGGACTAACTTTGAGTTACTTAACCTAAGCTGTACATTTGTGATGAAACTGCAATGCCTGGGCAAGAAGAGAACGTACAACCTCCACATTTCTGAGTCTAACGTTGAACTCAGGTCATTTGAGCTGCGAGGAAGCCGGGCTGAGCTCTGTTCCACCATGCAGCGTGTGTTTTTCAATTAGCATCTAAACCTGCTGAATTCTCTGTGTGTGTGAGAGTGAGTGTTTGGAGGAGAATGATGGGCTGCAATTTAAAGCAGGCTCCTGCCTGGCTGCCTAACACTCTACACTGGACAAAGTGATTTAAAAAGGAATAAATGAATGAAAGGATAGATACATACAGTACATGTACATATGCATGTACACATGTATGTATTTATATTATTTCAAGTCTTCATCATTTTATCTTAACTGCAATTTATTCATCAAACAGAGCAGTATTCTCCCCTAGCCAAATAGGAATTGCACTATTTAACAATAAACCAAGCTGAATAGAATTTGAAAAGGTGGGTTATGGGCTGGAATAAGTGTTTTTTAACTGAAGGACGAGTCTAACTAGTTATTATTATAAATAATATAGCAGGGAAGAACTAGGGGGAAAAATGGAGGGACTGTTGCTTTATTGTTACAGCTCTTTGCTTTGGCCTTCACCTGTGCTTAAATCGAATGGGAATAACAGCCAGAAAATCAGCATTCCTCAAGCGCTATTTGAATGAACCCCAGGGCAGGTAAAGGAACCATTGTTTTGCTTTCTTTTTCTTACTACGTTTTTTTATAATGGATAACTAGAAACTTTTAGATTCTAGATTATACTGCCATCATTTTTCTAATTAACTGTAAACTGAAAAAAGAGAGGGGTGAAGGTTATTTGTCCTTAAATTGAGAAAAATGGCAGTACTTCTTTTATTGCCCAGGAATTCTACAGCTAGCACAGCAGTACTGCTAATTCTTACTATGAAGGATTTCAGGTTTAGCTTTGCTAACTCTGTCCGAATTTCAGGTGTTACCTTTGACTTGGTTGTAACTTTTAATCATCACATTTGCACACTTGGTAATGTTGCAAGATGAGCGCATATCGTTGTTTTAGATGATCTTGCATACTAAGCTCATTCTTTCATGTGTTCATTCATTCATTGTAAGCAGAAACATACTGTACCATCTACTGTAATACTGTCGTATTTTGAGCAGATACAGTACATGCTGCATACCAAATTATCAGGCTGTTCAAATCATTTAGTTACTTCTCCATATTTCATCCGGGACATGGAAGAAGAATCATAATTGGAAACTAAGGTGACTGACCATATAGCTCCAGGTCTGGAATGACTTTGCTGCTTTCCAGTTAAGCTTAGAGTCAGTTTTATTTTTTTTTCCTGATTAGTCATTGATTGTATAGAGAACTGCGGTGGGCTGGTGCCCTGCACAGGGTTTGTTTCCTGCCTTGAGCCCTGTGTTGGCTGGGATTGGCTCCAGCAGACCCCCATGACCCTGAAGTTAGGATATAGCGGGTTGGATAATGGATGGATGGTATAGAGAACATACAAACAACCTCATTCTAAATCGTTATTAGGCTGGTCTTTTTAAAAATTAAAGGATAAGTAAAACTATTGTGGGAGACACAGCCTTTAACTATGGAATGATACAGTGTTAGTGTGTGACTTGTGCAAAATGTTGCCAGGATAGATACCTGCCCACCACACAATAACTTCGTTATTTTGCAGGGACACTCTCTGAGCATGAAAATGCTATTTTGCTTGCGCCTTTAGCTATCAACCACTCGCTTTTTACCCAGAACCAGCCTGGTGAATGATGGACATTAAAACTTGACTTTTATCTCTTTCAGGGCTGATGTTGACTTTTGTCAAAATTCAGGGGTAGAGGATGGTAATCTGCTGTAAAAGGAGACTAAACTCACCCTTACTTTTTAGTTCGACTGTATTTGCTTTAAGGAAAGTTACGTAACTTTGTTGATTTGACCTCAATTCCCTGCACATGTAGGTGAATTGAAGAGCAAACAGCCTCAAAAATGGCATCAACATCTGGTGAGACTAAAGCAAATGTGCAAAGAAAAATACTCCATGGGTGTTTTCTGTATTATTGCTGAATCAGACTCTGACTTTTTGGACTCGGAATTTGATGCAAGTGATCTGGAGATGGAGAGGTACCAGCATCAGCCTATTGGTCCCCAGTTGATCATGGTGCTGAATGCGTTCGTGTAGCTGATACGCTTACAGCAGCGTTCGCCTAGGAGGACCACCACTTATGATGACAAGAGGTACAAACCATACTGTGTCACACAGCGACTGCCACCGTCGCCCACCTGCCGTGTGAAGGCAGAGAGGTAGCCGGCTCGCCGTGCATTCCTGCTGGCCATCAAGCCGCCACTGCTGCCAGAGATGGCAAACAGCACATAGTGACAGACGTTTTAGGTTGATTTATGTGTGAAACCAGTGCACTGTGTGCTTTTCAGAAAACTGAGTTTTTTGGAAAAAAATATTCAGCCCTCAAAGAGTTAATGCCAGGTGAATGTTTTTGAACAAAGCAACCTCTAAAGCATCTGGAAAACCACACATCATCATCAGAACAAGTTGATCTTCAGTGGACATCAAAACACACTGGTTCCCCTTCTGCTATCCATCTTGACCCCACCAACAAGCCAATCGTTAGACTGCAACAGCTCTTTTATCATTATCATTATCAAATATACTTGTGTATGTTGGGGAGGGTTGTTGTTGGTTGTGATATATTGAAAAATCTTAAATTCTCATTGGGACCAAATACTGCGGTGGGCTGTCACCCTGCCCGGGGTTTGTTTTTCTGCCTTGCGCCCTGTGTTAGCAGGGTTTGGCTCCAGCAGACCCCTGTGACCCTATAGTTAGGATATAGCAGGTTGGATGACGGATGGATGGATGGACTGGACCAAATAAAATGCTATCTGTCTGCCAATGAGGGTTTACAGTAAAAGCAGCTTGCAACCTCATACTTGTAGCTGACATTGTGCAATCAGTTTACAAGACCGCAACGGGGCAGGCTAAGCAACCTTCAGAAAAGATCAGCATTTGGTCTGAAGGCCTACTGACTGGCACAGATATTTTCTGGTTCTGTTGGATGCTGTCATATTTTTATCACTTTTGTATATGTATGCTGACAAGAAGCTGTTTCACTGGGTCAGATTCTCTTAGGAAAAAGCACAGCAGATGCACTTTGGGACACGCATATGTTTGCTATGTTCACAAATTTACAAAAGGCTTGTGCAAGTGAGTAGGACATACAGTAAGTGGGATAAGTCGGCTGGTTGGCTTAAAAGGTATGAAAGCAGAGTGAACGCACTTTATTCACAGGTCTGCAAAGTTGAACACATAAAAAATTGTTTTCTTTGTGGTCATTTTATTTGCACTCATGAATGCAATACCAAAATGTAATTAGAAAGTTTCCAGCACATGACATTTAAGTACAAAATTGAAAAGAAATGTAATTAAAAATTAACAAATTACCCAGTTTACTCGTGTATACAATAGTGTTTTAAATCAATTTAACATGAAAGTATTTAGTTAATCATTCATTGACTTCCATATATCATTCCTCTAGTTTCTGTCACTTCTTAGATTTTTTTGATCCAGAACTTTATTTGGTGGCCCACCATTTGTACACTTTTTCTGGTGCGTCCCTACGATTCATCCAGCAGTAGTCTGCTATCATCTGACGTCCCAACGTCCCTGGTACCTTCTTCTTGTGTCTTTGATATTCTGATGCAGTCTTTCATCCTGCTCTTTAGTTACCACTTCAAGAGTTTCAGAGTGAAATGCCAAGTGCACATACAGAGTAACCTTTGGAACTCATGTTAAACCCAATTCCTCATACTTAACTAATACGTTGTTCATGGTTTGTTTTTTTATTTTGGATCCATGGGTGTTAGCTAACAACTTAGAAAATGATACTCAAGCCACTCGTTCCAGATTTCTCAATGCACCATCAAATTCTGCATCAGAAATCAGTTTTCAAATATCAGGTATGGCAAAAATTACCTTCTTTTAATTTAACTACAGGCAAACCTGTAAACTTTCAACACAACACATAAAACAGGCTCCATCCATCCATCCATTTTCCAACCCACTGAATCGAAACACAGGGTCAAGGGGGTCTACTGGAGCCAATCCCAGCCAACACAGGGCACAAGGCAGGAACCAATCCTGGGCAGGGTGCCAACCCACCGCAGGACTAAAACAGGCTCCATATTTTGAAAGTGTTTTGACAAACTCCTTTATTAAACCAAGCTTAATATGAAGAGGTGGAAGCAGCACTTTATATGGATCCACCATGCCACGTCTGATGTTTTCTGTAGTTTTTGTTTTTCTGGCTGGTCACTTCTTTTGAACTCTATGGACTGTACAAACCTGCCTCTACTGTCTCACTCACAGCGAATTTTGTATGCCCTGACAGCTGACCCTGAAACATGCACAGAAATGAGTTTTACAAAGAATTGGTACATGGAGGAGAAAAATGGTTTTCATTTTTGAATTACAAAATATAAAAAATTACATAAAATAATTAAAGCTTTTTTTTTCAATATACACCTGTGTGATTATGTTATGTTTATTTCTTGTTTTTTCACTTTGTGCACATTTGAACAACTGTTTGTAATCGTTTTTATTGAATACTGTTTATGGTATAATAGTTTTTACAATAATTACCTGCACCAGGTTGTAGTGGGTGTTTCAGAACACGACATAACATTCTCAAAGAAATGTAATATGGTGGATGGGGGCCAGTTTTGTCAGGCATAACACAGAAAGCTACACTAGACAGGGCACCAATCCAGTGTAGGCTGTGTGGTGACCTTGTCCAAATGGTATTTTTAAAATAAAGCAATTAAAACATTTGCATTACATACATACATACATTTCCTAACCGGCTTAATCCATTTCAAGATTGCAGAGATTATCATGGCAGAACTGGGCACAAAGTGAGAAACAACCCTGGACTGGGCACTAGTCCATTACAAAACCACTTGTTTTGTAATTGTGTCCCAATCTGTTTATATAGTTCAAGTAAAAATATGCACATTTCTTCCAATAAATATTGTTGTTTTGGTTAGTGACAGATAAATAATACATTTCCCAATTCATCTCTTCTCTCCCAACCATTTTAAAATAACCTAGCAAGTTATACAATGGCTGTAACTGTTTTATAATAGAGTCTTCAAGTGCCTTGCAGTCTGTCTGAT
Organism: Polypterus senegalus; assembly: GCF_016835505.1. Taxonomy (NCBI): domain Eukaryota; kingdom Metazoa; phylum Chordata; class Cladistia; order Polypteriformes; family Polypteridae; genus Polypterus; species Polypterus senegalus. Next base: position 133,726,370 of record NC_053166.1, read on the forward strand.
TTCAATAAAAATATGCATTTTAGTCCAAGCTCAGAATTTATAAACATGTATCAGAATGTAAGATATATGCAGTATACTTTATGCCAGTTTACTAGTTACATCTATTCAGTGCCAGGTAAAACCTCCTTGTGCCTTCAGACCAGCCTGGATTCTTGTAAGCAGGGTACTTAGAGATTTTGATCTCAGTGCTGACATAAGAACAAAAAAGTAGAAAATCATTTTTGTATAACATTTTAAAGCATAAATCACAGAAACAGATTGATTATTGATTATTGTTAATTACAAATCTTACTTTGGAAGTAGGATGCATTTTGTAGGTGGTACCCATAGTCAATACAGAACTCTATGATGTGAAATACAGAGTGGCTTTTTGATACGATTCTACTCAGCTAGGCTCCTCTTCATTGTGTTTGTGTTTTTATGTTAGTGAGTTATGTATCTTTGCTGTTTAGCCATTGCTGACACGGTCATCTTCTGTAATGCAGTAATGCAGTGTTACGGCTTTTGACGCCCATATCCTTGTTAAACATTGATGTTCATAAATAAGTGATTTTAATTTGCTACAGCTCATGCAAAAGCAAAGCATTTCCAGCCGTGTGTTTCTGGACTCCACTTGTCTGGTAATAGACGAGCTGTGAAGTGTTTTATATTACAGGGAGCCACCAAAAATGCTCTTGTGTTTCCAGGAAACTAAATGTGTTTCTGTAACCCTGTGGTCTCATGCTGCACAGATAAATGGCCATCTTTTGAAATTAAATGAAAATGCTGGGGAACCAGCATAGACTATCACTTCATTCCACAAAACATAGATTATAGCATCTTTTGGGAATTTAAATTTAAGGATTTAAAACCGTAAGCTTGGGTCAGTTTATAGGGTGTTCTGTGTTTTTTGCCTGTCACGTATGGAATTGAGAGATTCATAGCTATGTGAGTCTAAAAGGACCACTCCGGTCAAGCAGGCATGATAACTGCACTTTTTGTTTTCAAATGTGTGTACAGTGAAGTAAATAGAAGCACCCACCCTTTCTTCATTACTGTATATTGCTATTCTCTGCCTTGGTATTCTTACTATTTCCTGGTGCCCACTAACTTTTGCAATACCTCACATTGACAATATTCTTCCCACTCTGTGTGTTTTTTCAGTTTCACAGCCTTTCATTTTCATTGAAAAATTATACACCAAACCCACCTCATCCCCATGCCCCACCTGACACCTAATGGCCCATATACCACTTACATGTCTTAATATAATGAGTAAGACTCACAAGGGCAAAGGGCATCCTCTGGCACACTCATGGGAATGTGATTTAATGAAGGGAGAAGAGAGTGCAAATTGCTATTCAGTTTAGAAAGTACTGCAGTCTGAGATAATGTAAACCAAGAGACCATGCATACGTAGGGCTGTGCCATTTACAGTGGACAAAAAGAAAGAACATTAGTGGGAATCAATTAAACCAGTATGCTACATTAGACATTCTTACACATGTATCAGTATAGTTTTTTTTTATTATTGTAATGTATTATTTTGCTATTCACATTGTGTGATTCAGTGTGCCCTGCAATTTACTGGCATCGTATCAAGGGCTTGTTCCTGCCTTATGCCCAGTGTTTCTTGGAATCGGATTTGGCCCCAGTGACCATGAATTGGACAAACAGGTACATCCCATGAATGATTGAAATAGTATTCACTTTGTCATTTCTATCATATTTTATTTACAGTACACAGAACAGTCCTAATCTTAATAAGCTTGACAGAGCGAGTGAAGTAATTCCTGTCACTCTAAAGCTGTTCGTTGGGTAAAATCTAAGGTTGGCTACAGATAATGGTGCATGCTGCATTTTGTGCTGTTATTGGGATTCATCAGATCAGAAACAATTAGTCTCCATGGAGCCACAAAATACAATGTGCATAAAAGGGAGAATGTAACCAGCATCATGTAGGTGAGTCTGTTTATATATATATATATATATATATATATATATATATATATATATATATATATATATATATATATATATATATATATATACTGTATATAAAAGCTTAAATAATTACAAAACCTGGCGAAGCTCTCCTTTAGTTCATCTGGCTGAAGTGTGCTTTGCGAGCTCTGCAAGTATCGTATAACGTGAATATTTACGTCTTTAGTGGTGCTACTCTGAGAAGCAGGGTGCTGGCCACAGAATTATGTGCCCACTAGTTACATGTTGAAAATATGGCGATCTGGTTACTATTAGGGTTGATTTTTACTAATCAAATTTAAGCATAGCAATAAATTATTATTTTTATTTTCCCTTCTTCTCTCTCTGATAGTTCTAGTCTGTGCTGGAAGCTTCCAATGGTGTCTGTGTGGTTTTAGTGGTATAGGAATACCCTTACTCTGTTTTCCAACACCACTTGCCCAACCAAAAAAATAATCAATAATGTGAGTGAAAAAATGTAACAGTATTGATGTGAGATTTGCATCTTCGCACCCATACAGTTACCCAACTTGCAAGGAGTAATATTATTAAGTATCTGTTACAAAATTAATATGAATATAGGGCCATAAAATAGGAAATAGGATTGTCTCCATATACAGTGCCATAAAGCATCACTCTATATGTGCATACATAAAAAAAGGTTAGGTATATTGTTCTATACAAAATATTTTAGGCTTCTGTTATTGTTGATGTGCAATATTATTAAACATGTTAAAGTATAATATACAGTGCATTTTTGTTACTCTCGTCCCCTTACAAGAAATCAAATATCGGATAAAGGTTAACATTGCAGCATCTGCTTCTGTACATCATAAACAAACTACTTCTGGTAATTTCGTATTATTTTCACTGAGTTACAAATCTGCAAATGGTTATTGTGACACTTGGCAACTTGTAGTCATTCCTAATTTATAAATGTGTGCAGACGTAGGTCTGGTCACATTTCTTTAATCAATGAGACAGTTTGGGTTTCAGAATTAATTAACATTTATTTGTGGGCTGCAGTTCAAGTGCACTTATTTAATTTTATTGTTGCTGATACATAGCAGATGCAGTTCCTGAAAATGAGATCTGTGAAGGTTTCTAGCTGGCTGTAAGAAATAAGCCCTGCTACATTTGGTGTTGTTACGTAGATTCAGTAAATCAGCAACAACCAGTCACTAGGAAGCAGTTTGTCACTGAATGTAAAATGGAGATGGAGAGAGTGTAATTGGACTCGTGTGCATAAGCCTGCAATATACAATAATGTCAATTGTCTTGCGACATTATCATTCTGGAAATGTTTATCAGGTGTGGATAAACTGTAGCCATGAAGGGATGAACTTGATCAACGATGGTGTTCAGATTCAAGATTTGCAATGAATATCAGAGGCCCTAATGTGTACCAGGAAAACATTTCTCACACCATCACACTGCCACCACTTGACACCAAACAAGGTGGCTCCGTGGACTCATGTTCCTTGTGCCAAATTATAATCCTTCCATCAGCATAATGTAAAATGAGCCTGTTTTTATGTGACCACTGAATTTTTCCACTCCTTAATGGTCCAGCTTCCGTACCCACTGGAGAACTTTCTTTTTTTCCCCACTAACAACGTCAGCACTGAAAGTGGTCTTTGGTTGGTGAAAGTAATCCAAGACATTCTGTACGTTAATGTTGAATTTGGATGTGATATACCTATTTACGCTCTGTTTGCTTCAATCCTCCTTTGAATCCACATGCTTCCTTCATCCACAGGATTATCTGTCACTGGTAGTTTTTTGAATTTTTTGGAAATGGTTGTGTTTGGAAAAACCCTTGACGACAACCATTTGGGAGACAACACGTCTAACAGCAACTATCGTGCCACTTTCAAACTCACAAAAAGTCACCTGTTTTGCCTGAATTAAAGACTAAGTAATGCTAGAAATGTCAGTTAATCTGACTTATACCACATACTATGATCACTTGATGCATGATGTGTTGAAATGGAGAATTAGTGTGAAGATGGGGGGTGTACGTAATAAACTGACAACTCAATACAGACACAATTAAGAATGGAAAAGCATAAATATCAGCCAATTCAATAGGGTAGGAGTGTTCAAAAGGAGGAGAACATTTACTGTATTATGTTGCTCCACTGAGCATCACTAGTACAGCTTGTCTTTACTGTCTTACAGGAGGGATGGCTCCTCTGCTTACTCACTTTACCATGCCAGTCAGTAAAACAACACCTCAAAATCTTCTGCCTTACTCCGACTCATTTCCAAAGTGATTCTGACATACTGTAGATCACCCTATTTAATGTGTCATGTGACCACTATCGTTGCATCCATGAAAGGTATAAATCAGGCCACTGTTCCATTGTGCATTATCCTTTTGGTTGGGTGAAGGACGAAATCTTTATCAGTAGTTAGTTTCTTGATCTGGAAGGCATAGAGTTGGGTTTCATTTTAGTTTCTTAGCTCCTGTTTTGTCTCCAATTCAGATTCCTGTTTTGCCTCTTGGTTGCTTAATCTCTTGTCTTTTTTGTCTCTGGCCTAGCATTCTCTTCTGACCACAATTTTTGCTGTACATTGCCATCTCCTGGTTATTCTTGGCACTCACAATAGTCCTTCAAAAACGACATGTCATAACACTGACTAGTAAAGGGGCAACCAAATTCATGCATGGTATTTATGAGGTCCCTGACAGGCTTTTCTCCTAACCTGTATGCACCTACATATCAGTTCAGTTAATGAAGAACCTTACATAATGCATACAACTTTGGAAGGAAACCAGAGTAGTAACATGAGAAGAACTCCAAAAAGTGTGTTAAACTGAGGGATTTTTATGGGGGTGGCTGGCACTATAAGGCAGCAATGCTAACCAACGTATTACAATGCCAACTTACATGAACAACAACAACAACATTTATTTATTTAGCACATTTTCATACAAACAGTAGCTCAAAGTGCTTTACATATTAAAGAATAGAAAAATGAAAGACACAATTATAAAACAAAATAAATCAACATTAATTAACATCGAATAAGAGTAAGGTCCAATGGCCAGGGGGGACAGAAAAAACAAAAAAAAGCAAACATCTACACATATGGCACACTGTACTGTACAGAGAGACTTCAGAAAAACAAAATGGCTGCTTACTATATAACAGAACATTCTCTAGCCCAATAAATCCAATTCAGGGGATGAAACCTATTCTGGCAACACAGGGAATCAGCCCTGGACAGGTTGCTAGCCCATGGTAGGGCCAGTTCTGAATCAACAGTAAACCTAAGGATGTGGGGGAAAACTGGAGTACTTGGAGAAAATTTAGAGGAGTATTTAGAGACTCCACACAAATAACAAATGGGTGCAAAACTCAGACCCAGAACATTGCTAACTTATACAGTTCCCCTGGAGCCACCATATATCTATTATGTCTCAATTAATTTTGTCATTTAAAATGTCTACAAAATATATTGCAGATAGTAAGGATGCACCAATATATATTCATCTGAAAAACTCATAGCTATTTTTATCCTCTTTCCTTACAGAGATTGATTTCCTTTTTTTTTTTTTTTTTTTTTACAATAAATGTTTTCTTTAAAATGGTTAAAGATAATATATAAAACAGACACATGAATTATCTCATTATTCTATCTGTTTTGTTTGTGTGAAATTTATCATTTTTCAAATTATTATGTTGATTATAAAGTAGCTTGAAAATAGGATAGAATAGGATAGAAAGTAAGGTAGCAACATCAAATGAAAATGCTGTGGAGCTGTGTGAAATAAAACGCATGGAGCATTTTTGATGAGGCACAGTCCCAAAGCTGAGACTCTGGAGGTGAATGGCAATTAGGTGTTGATAGCTGAGGCTCCAAACAGCTGTTTGTGAGCCACTGTTAGCGGGGGGGAGTCCACTGATTTGTAGGCAACACGTTACTGCCAGGCGTCTTTTTCTTTATTGCAAAGGTGAAGCTGCTTCCCTTTGTCATTCAGAAAATCTATGGCAGAGATGAATTGTGACTGGAACTCTTCTTCTTCTCTGATATGCATTTTATGAAAAATGAGGCTAAGTAAGATGTCTCCAGATTGAGCGCCTATTGATGCCCATAACCAAACTCAATTCATTTAACCATTCGTTTTGTGAACTCCGTTATTCCAATTCAGGCAATCAGTACAGACTTGTTAACAATAAGCATTCATCTCTACATTTATTTTGTAACCCACTTAACACTTTAGAGACATGAGGAGATGGTACCCATTTTGATAGCACTGGGTGCAAGGAATGAGAAAAAATAAGATTAAGGTGTCATCATCATAATAGCTAAACTGTTTTATCGGAAGAGTGTGCATGAAAGGCACTTAAGTCTCCAAAGGTTCTGTTTTATTGGTGGACAAGAAGAAATGCCCTTATATCTTCCTTAGCTTCTTAACCTTGTTTTACCTGTATACCCTGCAATATTGAACCTGAAATCCTTAGCAAATTCAGACCATCTCATGGCAGAGACCACAGGCCACATCTTGCTCCTAGTTTCCCGCCCCATGAAAGGATTTAACACTTAACCTCAGAATAGTATATTTTAGCAATGGCTGGCCATCTTGCTGCTAGGACCACAGGTCACAAAATCTGTACAAGAATCTCCCTATTATATTACTGGACCTGAAGGACCTGGATTAGTATAGCAATCTCTACAGAACCAGTTTGACCTCAGTGAATGAATGCATAGACGCATGAGACAGATAATATTTTATTTGTTCCCAATTAACTTTACAGAAGCTGTAGAAGAATATAATTATTATAATAAATAACAACCCCCCCAACGCACATAAGAACTTTTCACTTGGATAATGAGAGAGCTGCAGCTATCACTCACAGGTTTATATGTGGCAGTAAGATGAGGTCAGGCCTTCCTAGTTGTACCACAGGTTTTTATTTTGTAACAATCGCACTATATGGGACGTGATTACTACACTTCACCACCCGAGAGGGAAATGGATGATATTTGAAGGGTAAAATAGCATTAACATATTCGGTCCTCTGCCCCTGTTCTCCCCTATACGCGCCCCTAAATAATTGGCAAAAATCAGAAGGAAGTTGGACTGGTTAAGTATATTGTAATCCAATTAATACATTTACTTGACCGGTGCCTGAGTGCTCATTTGTGAGCCCTTTTCCCCAGACACCCTCCCCAGTGGCCAAATCTTAACCCCCGGTTTGAAACAGGCATAAAGAAAAAAAAAAAGATCTCAGTAAAAAAAGAAAGATGTAAAGTAGTCCATGAACACAGTGAAGAAACTTGCAGTACAGTTCCTACTGTAGGATGGAGTGAAAAAAAAAAAGTTTTCTGGTGAAAACGGCTTCCCGGCCGGCTATCCCGAAGAAACTTAATCACGAGTCTGACTCGCCAAACGGGAGCACCCAGAGAACACCAGCCCCTGGCCTCTTCTCAGAGATTCATCTCACTGATTCAACTTCGGCGTGGCCACCCACAAATAGCAGATGTCCCTGGGTGAAGTCTGATCTTGAAAATTCTTTTAATCATAGATAGTTGCTTCCTTGCCTTCTGCCTCTTCCTTTTTTTTTTCTTTCCTCCTCGAACTGCCATTCCCCATAAAAAGAAAAGTTTCCCGTCCAAACATCTTTTTCCTGTTTAGTTGTTATAGCAACATGATTGCTGGCAACTGGCATATGGAATACTTATCAGGTGGGATCCTCCACAAAAGTGCCTGAAAGGATAGTCCTTAGACACCCTCCCAGCCACATTTTGACCAACCCACCTGACAATTTATGTAGCCTTGCTACAATTTAAAGATATTACATTTGAACAGAGCAGGCCCAGCTTGTCTTGTCCACAGATGCTAAATGCTTATAGATGTTTGTTGTCCTGGTTGAAGTCACAAGCATTCTAAGGTGAGAATAATCCATCATTAGAATATAAGAAACAAAGAATCATTTCTGTTACTGAGTTAGCCAGGATTATGAAACTTATCTCTGTTGGCAGTAGGAAGTAACGTGGATGAATTCAGTCAGCATTTGAGTGTCTGAATCACACATTTAGTTTTAATTATAATGTGCTAGCTTTTGTCTCAATGGCTCTTTCACATAAATCTCCAGTCCTGCTTTTGCTTTTTCCACTCCATCTGATCATATCCTACAAAACCAGGATACGAATCTCAATTCCTCATCCTATAGAACCACTAACCCCTCAGTGATTGCTAGTGTCAGTAATCCACAAGGTAGTTTTAGGTAACAACAAAGTTTTATTTTCAATCTAAATTTAAGTTTACGTGCAGAAAAACAAGGCATATCAACACTAGGAGTTTAAATAAAAGAAAATATTCTGGACTTGATTGACTTACCTTACTGGACTGAATGTGAGTGAACAGAGTGGTGAGCTGATAATCGGTGGTCTAAATTTGAGGGTGTGCAAACAGTATAATATTGTACAGATTGATTCACAAACAATAATACAGCTTACAGACTTTAGAGCTAGAGAATACAAAGTTGGCATCTCCAAAGGTATCCATGCATCTTTGCACAGCTCTTTCATTGGCAACAAATAAACCAGGATGACAACAAATTGGCACATCGCATAACGTTATTGAAATAAATAAAACGACAAGCAGCAGAACTGCGAAGTACTCATGAAGAAATTAAATTAGGCCTCCAGACAAATGGTGCAAGAAATGAAAAAAATGTGTTACAATAGACGGGCGAATGCTTGATTTATTTTTCTGATACATTTCAGACATCAGTGCTCTTCCATTTTGATTGAGTTACTGTTTAAAACCTTTGAAAGAATTAAAAATGAGACAAAGCACAAGAAATGAATAGAGGCCAACACCTTTGCCACATGGTCCTTAATTATCATTACATTTCAGTTCTCACATTTACAAGAATTTAATTAATATTTAAGTGCAGTGGAATTAATATTAAAAATTTAATTATAATTAATATTTAATTGTAAAATAATTAATAGTGAACATTTTTTACTTTAAAACAATGTGTCACAAGGGTCTTCACATTTGTATATTATGTATTCTGTGCTTATATGCCACTTTATTTTATTTTTCATTATTGCAAATTAATTAATCACTTTATTTAATTTTTCCCACAAAGCACAAAAATGATGCAGTTTAAAAGGTTCTTTTCATTCAGTTAATTTAAACTATTTATTTTATTCTTAATTCATCATATTTGACTCCTGGTCTTCCATGCAGAATTGAAGCAACATGTTCCATTTTGATTAACCTGCCCTGCACGTGACAATAAAGACCTTATAAAGCTTTATAAAGCTATATTGCCATGTCAGTGATAGCTTAAAGCATTTCATTTTTGTAATGTGTTTCATTATACCTTGACAATTAATGATCTCAATCATGAAGTGTTTTCTGTTTCACCATCATGCCATCTGATTGGTTTGTGCAGAAATAAAATATATTCTAAAAAATACTTTTTGTTATATTTTAATATATATGTTATATTTTAATTTTACATTGCAACTTTTCACCATCTACTGATGTGTAGGTCAGCTCCCCATGAGTAGTCAGATATTGTCTTGCATCATGGACTGATATTCTCGGCGTCCAATACAATTTCTGCAGTTGACACGTGTGCCCTGGTGTCAAGCCTGAATTGCCCTGCACTGCAATGGACTAACCTCAGGACTATTTGTGGGATGAGTCCTACGAATATCTTGAAGCAGATAACCACCACAAGCATGATCACAACACAGACAATAGTGCAATGCAGAAAGCAAATAGCACTTTTGCCATAGATGGCAATGTAAAGCTGTCTTAGAGTCACCGGCACTCTCTCTTCACATTGTTTCTTGTTAGGAGCGCCTTGTCACTGTTTCACATTCTACTGTGGCAAGGAAAGCTAGTGCCATTTCCAGCAGGACCATCCACCAACTATAGTTGCTATTTGATTAGAAAGTCTTGGTGACTCCAATAGAACATGTGTGGAACATTCTGGAATGGCAACTCCTGTCCTGTCCTCATCCATAGGTGACCAGTGTCTTCCAGGAGGACATTTTGCCCAATGCTTGGCTGAAAGTAATGCACTAATTCCATGCTGTGAAACATACCTTTAATATCTTTTATAGCCAACAAATGAGTTTTTTTTACCTGTTGCTTTTCTTATAGCCCCATACTGGACAAGTAAATTGTTCATTTTGAATTTTGTCTTAACCACCAGTTCTGTAAATTTGACCACTGCTTCTAGACACAATCTTTTTTTGGTCACACAATGTAATATATAAAGCCTCACATGCATTTGTCTGATAATGAAATCCACAATGTTGAATCTATGCCTGACAAACTTTGTACATATTCCCTGTTTGTAAAGGGGAATACCATAGACTATGTTTCATTCCAAAATATTCCCCTTGGGGAACTTTATTGTGTGACCACATAGGCACTTTATTAGACAAGTGCTGTTAGGAGACCTTTCTGGAACTTGGTAAAGCTATCCAGAGTTGTGCATCATGGTTTAATCAGTGAAAGTTTTGGGGCTAAGATGTTTCACCAACCCTGGGCAACAGTGATTTAAATGACCACATTTTCACTTTATTTAACCCCACCCAAGTACCAAGTACCAATAGCCAAGTAACAGGTACTTGTACTATTATACATATAAATGCTGTATATGATCCTCTAATAATTCTTACTGTGCAAATGTTTTATCAAAACTGGCTTCACACCCTAATCACACTGGTTTGGCAAACAAACCTGCGAGCTGTGACCCTGAATGGCATTAAGCTGGTTTGAGAATATTATGGATGGGTGGGTGTGTATTATAACCAGAACTAGAAGGCGGATTTTGAGACAAAAGGCAAAATAAAAACAATAATAATGAATATGAAGAAGCAGATTAAGAGGTATTACAAAAGGGAAGAATGAACTCCATTTATGGTGCATTGCTAAAGGATACACTCCATGTCTCAATAGTGAGTGGCCTGAGTCGGGAACTATCTCTTTTTAGGTCACCAGACCCTCTATGGAGAATTGGTGGGCTTGACCAGGAAAAACAGGCGCTGTGTTTAGAGAAAGGGAGTAATGGAGTCAGGAGAATTATAGCAATTCATGCCCTAACAGACAACTTCAGAAATCTACAAAATCGTCTTTGACCTTTATTGTTATTAGCAGTAATAGTAGTGGTTGGATTTTTTAAAAAGAAAGACAAACACAAATGAAGTGTTCTTAAGTGAAATACACCCAGTCCCAGCCAGCTAGGGTTATTCTTCTGTTGAGACTCTGAATCCCGTGCTGCTGTTTTTCTCAAGTAGTCTATAAATTAATTTAAGATGAAACCGCGACATGAGTTATGTGAAGGAAATGTCGATTTAACAAGATTCAGTAATTATTGTAATTCTAAAGCAGAGCCTGTGCTTAATTGTCAGCTCTAGTTGTGGATATAATTAAAGCTGTTTACTGACAAATTCATGGTGTGTTTCTGGATTATAAACTTGAGGGAAATATAATTCCTCTTCATGTTTCCAGTGAATTTAGTAATGATACAATTCACCTGCAGATCAGCAGCTCACACCTGTGTATTATGTATGCAAATAAAGATTGCGTGGGCGTTTCGTCTTGGCTCCATTTGATTTTGAATGGCATCTCAGAGGGGTTTCTGGCTTGATTGTGTGGATGCATGGGGTTTTATTATTATTATTATTTTTTTTTACCTCTGTGATAGGCATGGGGAATAGATGTAAACATACACAATTGCATTTTCATTTTTAATTTCAAATTATAAAGACTGGAGGCTTAATGAAAAGAATCCCTAGAACTAAAGTTTTGCTTCTAATTACTTAAAGCCTTTAATGCCTATTCATTTTATGAACTACTTTCCTCAAAGAAATGCCAAGTTGCTTTCTGGAAGCTCTTGGAATCCATGCAGTTTTAATGATGGTTTGTCTTATTATCCGAGAGGTGAAAGGCAGCGTTTATCCATGTTATAATACGAGCCTATCTGTGTGCAGTACCCATAGAGTGCACTAAAACGAGCTGGTCTATCCCCCAGTTTATATCGTTCTCCATGCTGACCATCTAAGTCTTTCCAAATACTAATATATTAGGGGATTTGAAAGTGCATTTAATATTACCTATGCGGTTAATGATTTTTTTAAAGATACAACAAAATGGTACAGTAGTAAATGTGGGCTGTTTTTGAAGTCATAACATTCTCAAGCCCACTTAACTCTAATTAAGGGTCACAGGGGCTGAAACCTGTGTCAAGAGCATCAGGCACAAGCAGCCACTTCATCTTATTACTGGTTGCTGGCAGTTTTTACAAGTAGATGGGTGATTTGGACTTGCTTTATGAAAGTGCAAAACTCTCAAGTTTCAGTCCATCTACCTGATTTTAGCTGACTGACTTATATTTTATCATTTCAAATAAATTATTAAACTGGATGTTATTATCACCTGCATTATTATATTTTATCACACGACTGCAAACACCACCATTCAGGTACAGTTCTATGATTGTAGAAATTTGGCTTTTATGGAAGTGAAAATAATCCATGGGAAATGTATCTGGTGTAAGGCTCAGGTGTATCTAGCCCCATGTGATGTCTCTGTCCAATGCCAGGTGTTCATCCCTTCTTCATCCCTTCAGCTGTGGTTTGGATTTAGTTATACTTGTATTTCAGCCTGCAAAAGAGTTTCCTTTTTGCAATGGCCAGGTCTTTAATGTTTTGATTGGTTTAGCTTTACTAACATCAAAAGAACAAAGACTAAATTCAACACTACATACACAACTCTTTTATGTGTATGTACTGCCAAGAGGGTGCGACGACCAGGGTAGCATTGAAGCACCCCAGACACAAACTTACAAATACACATTTTATTTATACAAATACCTTACAAAAAGACTTTTTGTAATAGTGGCAAAACACAATTCTCTCTCAGTCTCTATCTCTTTCTTCACCTTCACTCCTCCCAGGAGATTTTTGTCCTCTGGCACCCGACTCCAACACCCAGGGTGAAGTGGAGCAGCATCCTTTATACCTTTATATCCTTTATACATTGCATCCAGGAAGCACTTCCAGGTCAAGCAGGATGCCCATCCAAACATCCTTTCTTTAAAAAGACCTCCCAGCCAGATAAGGAACCATCCATTCCTGCCGGTATGCCAGCCAACCCATGAAAGTCAGAAGATAGAACATGAAATAACTTTACTAAGGTCAAAATTAATAAATCTGTCCTATCGGAAATAGTGCTTTAAGAAAAGAGTGTACGATGGTGCCCCGTATTTCGAACGTCATTAATTTCAGGAGGCCATTTGAACTCTGAATTGCTTGAACTTCGAATGAATTTTCCCCATTAGAAATAATGGAAAGTGAAATTTCCATTCCTGAACCCTAAACAATACCCCTTTTGATAAACTTAAATAGCAAATACACATAATTTGAAGTACAAATAACATTAAATTAAATGTCCTAAATAATAAATTCTAATGTGTTAAAGTGAGATCTGCATGCTCATTGACATCTGAGATTGTTGTTAGGAGTTTCCAGTGTGCTTGTCTCTTCTTTGGTTGAACAATTATAGTGAGCCTTTTTAAATTCAAATTTTGTCTAACGTTTTTGGTTCTGAAAACTGGTTGTCTTGATCCTCTTGGCTTTGTCTTCTATCTACAGGTGCATCTCAATAAATTAGAGTATCATCAAAAAGTTAATTTATTTCAGTAATTCAATTCAAAAAGTGAAACTCATACATTATATAGATTCATTACACACAGAGGTATATATTTCAAATGTATATTTCTTTTCATTTTGCTGATTATGGCTTATAGCAAATGAAAACCCAAAATTCATTATCTCAGAAAATTAGAATATTGTGAAAAAGTTCAATATTGTAGACTCGTGGTGTCACACTCCACTCAGATAATTAACCCAAAACACCAGCAAAGGTGTCCTGAGCCTTTAAATGGTCTCTCAGTCTGGTTTAGTAGGCCACACAATCAGACTACTGACTTGACAGTTGTCCAGAAAAGTCATTGACACCCTCCAGAAGGAGGTGAAGCCACAAAAGGCCATTGCTAAAGAAGTTGGCTGTTCACAGAGTGCTGTATCCAAGCATATTAATGGAAAGTTGAGTGGAAGAAAAAATGTGGCAGAAAAAGGTGCCCAAGCAACAGGGATAACCGAGCCTTGAGAGGAATGTGAAGCACAGACAATTCTAGAATTTGGGGAAGATTCGAAAGGAGTGGACTGTGGCTGGAGTTAGTGCATCAAGAGCCACCACACACAGATGGATCTGGGACATGGACTACAACTGTCGCATTCCTTGTGACAAGCCACTCTTGAACCAAAGACAACATCAGAAGCATTTTACCTGGGCTTAGGAGAAAATGGACTGGACTGTTGCTCAGTGGTCCAAAGTCCTCTTTTCAGATTAAAGTAAATTTTGCATTTATTTGGAAATCAAGGTCCCAGAGTCTAGAAGAAGAGTACAGAAGCACAGAATCCAAGTTGCTTGAGGTCCAGTGTGAAGTTTCCATGGTCAGTGATAATTTGGGGAGCCATGTCATCTGCTAATGTTGGTTCACTGTGTTTCAAGTCCAAAGTCAGTGCAGCCATCTACCAGGAAATGTTAGAGCACTTTATGCTTTCCTCTACTAACCAGCTTTTTTCATTTTCCCACAGGGCTTGGCACCTGCCCACACTGCCAAAAGTACCAATTAATGACCATGGTATCATTGTGATTGATTGGCCAGCAATCTCGCCTGACCTAAACTCCATAGAGAATCTATTAAGAGGAAGATGAGAAATACCAGACCCAACAATGCAGACGAGCTGAAGGCCACTATCAAAGCATCCTGGGCTTCCATAACACCTCAGTAGTGCCTCAGGATGATTGCCTCCATGTCACGCAGCCTAGCCCTAACCCTAACCCTAATTTTTGTATTAAATTTTTTTTTTTTTTTATTGGTCAGTAGTTAGCCTTTTATTATCTAATAGAGAAGAAAAAGTATTTCTTTAATGAATTCATACAGTACAAGAAATGGTCATACTCTACTCCTAATTCTAGTAAATTTTTAATGATAACACAATGCAGGCTCAGAAGAGTGGTGGAACATCATTTTATGGACCTTGAGATACTATATGTGCTAGTCAATGTGTTCCATCATGTCAACAAAGCATACTTTTTCAAATGAGTCATTGATGTAGTACTGGTCATGTCAGGTTGGGTAAATGCACTGGTACAGCACATTGCCATGCTCACCACATGATGAAACAGCTTGGGATCTTGGTTAGCAACCCCCAGACAGACACGCAGTCCAGTCCCACCCTTTAGAAATGACTATCTATCTGCCTCGGCCAGGTGTTACCTGGGCGTTCCCTTGGGAAATCGTGTTGCATGGCCGTAGTGCCGTAACTGACACTCCCTCACAATGCAGACTCCATGAAAAACCTCTTGTTTGACACAAAGTCAAACCAATAGTACCCAAGGATTTTCCAAAGAGACATAGTACTAAAGGAGTTCAGTCTTCATCTCAGGTCAATGGATAGTGTCCATGTCTTGCAACCATATAGCAAAACTGTAAGCACCAGGACTCTATTGATTTGGATTTTCATCCTTTTGCAGAGATATCAAGGGGCGTGCCATACACCCCTTTCCAGCAACCTCATGATCCCCCATGCTATCCCATTCTGTCTACCGACATTATATATAGTAAGATGCTGCAGATGTTCTACCAGACGGTTGTGGCGAGTGCCCTCTTCTACGCGGTGGTGTGCTGGGGTGGCAGCATATAGATGAAAGACGCCTCACGCCTGGACAAACTTGTTAAGAAGGCAGGCTCTATTGTAGGAGTAAAGTTGGACAGTTTAACATCTGTAGCAGAGCGATGGGCACTAAGCAAACTCCTGTCAATCATGAAGAATCCACTGCATCCACTGAACAGTGTCATCTCCAGGCAGAGGAGCAGCTTCAGTGACAGACTTTTGTCACCGTCCTGTTCCACTGACAGACTGAGGAGATCGTTCCTCCCCCACACTATGCGACTCTTCAATTCCACCCGGGAGTAAATCGAACATTAATTTTATTTTAATTCTTTTCATTTTTATTACTATTTAATTTAATATTGTTTCTTTGTATCAGTATACTGCTGCTGAATTATGTGAATTTCCCTTGGGATTAATAAAGTATCTATCTATCTATCTATCTATCTATCTGTCTATAAGAAGAGTCTCCAGAGACATGAATGTCGCTGCCAAGGTAAGTAAACCTCTCAACGAAGTTGACACTCTCTCCACAGAGACACACACACTGCTGATGGCTGAGCCCAAGAGGTCATTAAAAGTCTGGATCTTGGTTTTTATCCATGACACCCGCATTACACTAATACATATTTAATTTAAACAAGAATAAATGCTGTCTAAAGGTATGACAATGTAACTGACCTCCCTCTCATTCACACACCTGTATTCTGCCTTGTTCCTACTGACCTTCATTCCTCTCCTCCCCAGAGCATGTCTCCACCTCTCCAGGGTATCCTCAACCTGCTCCCTACTCTTGCTACAGATTGCAATGTCATCAGCAAACATTATAGTCCACATAGACTCCTGTCTAATCTTGCCTGTCAACCTGTCCATCACCATTTTAAATAAGAAGACTCAGAGCCGATCCCTGAGGTAGTCCCACCTCCATGCCCAACAACATAATATTGTTAAACCAGCCTAATCCAATTCAGGGCTGCAGAAAATACCTGTCAGCAATGGGCAAAAAGGCAGATAATAGCCAGTCAGAAACAGGCCCCACTCACAAAGGGTTATTTTTTAATCACTGACTAACTCAACTGTAACATCTTTTGGAAATGTGAGAGCAAAAACTGACATTCCAAAGGAAAATCCATGTAGACATTGTGAGGACTTGCCATTATCAGGTGTAGAATTTGAACCCAGGACATGCATCCAGGATAAATATATAATTGAATTGAAATCTGTTTTGTGCTTCCTTTGAATTTTCATTGTCTCTTCAATTTAAACATGTTTTTGTCTCAATAATCTTCTTTCTTCACAGCTTCTTAGTTGTAAACCTCAAAGGAATCAATATGTGTTAATGTTGCTTAATGCACAATAGCTTTGCAGGTTAGAGCTCATAGAACCAAAAAGAGAGACTGGTCCAAGTGTCAAGTCAAATCAATAGTGCTTAGAATGGCTGAAATTACAAGCTTCAAATTCTACAAATGAGAGATCTTTTCTTTTTTTTTTTCTTTTGGAACAATTGCAGCTGGTTTTGCATTTGGCAGTATTATTAGCAAATAAAAAACCAAGCTATTTGATTCTTCTCCATCTGCTACAAGTAAATGACCATTGAATTCTGCCTTGCTTAGCCTGAGGAAAGAGTCTTCTTTTATAGCCATCTAAAAGTCATGTGACTTGGCCAAAATTCCCAAATGCATGAGGGTCAGACTATAGGTAATAAAATCATTGCATATCAATCAAGTTTGCATCTGTTTACTTTTCTACCAAATGCCCACACAGATTTCTGCAATTTGGCCACCATTTTGGAAGTCTCCTTGTGGTAGGACTCCATTCCAGCCTTGTATAACCATAACTTAGCTCAGTTGTACCCTATTACACTCTCTGACCGTCACACAGAGGCAGATTTCATAATTTGGGGACCTAAGGCAAAACTTGAAATGGAACTCTCATAAATCCCATTGATCACACTTTTCCACACTTATTAGTGTAAAGCAGGGTGGACAAACTTTTTTTGGAAGTGGGAGAAATTGCAATGACTCATGCAGTGGGCCGTGTCTGTGAACCCAGGCAAACTTGCACATGTGTTACTCTCAAACATTAACTTTAAAAATGGTTTGAATTATAAAGCTTTTTATTATGCTGAAAAACTAATCAGTAACAGTAATTGTATGCCATTGTTCTGGCCATGAACATGAAACTGCTTGCTTCTGCACAAATCGTTACTATCAAATGAAATG
Source organism: Polypterus senegalus (assembly GCF_016835505.1). Classification (NCBI taxonomy): domain Eukaryota; kingdom Metazoa; phylum Chordata; class Cladistia; order Polypteriformes; family Polypteridae; genus Polypterus; species Polypterus senegalus. The sequence continues at coordinate 133,744,282 of NC_053166.1, forward strand.
CTGGATGTCGCAACAGTTTATTGCAAAGATGAGCATCTGTTAGTATGCTTGTTTACATGTTTACGTAATCCCATTTGTTAAAAGACCTGCACTCCTGAAACTGATGCCTCATAATGATTCCATGCCAGTATGTTTGCCAAGCCTTGGGTGAAACACTGTCACTTGCTGACTAGAAAGTGTGTTTTGGTTGCTCATTGCACTCGTACGTTGCTGTTCGCATGCAGGCTTCATACGGGACCAGGCTGGTCCTGATCTGAGTGCAAACCTTTTCGCCGCACTGTCTCCCGATACGTTACGCTCTGCACAGTTACTCGCCATGAGCAGAGAGACTTTACACTGCCGCTTCTGCTTGCAGCAACCTTGATTTAAATTTAAACGCAGTCACAGCCTGTGCTGAAATCTTACCCAATGCAACTATTTAACCAATTTCTTTGTGTACTTAACCTGAGCTGGTTTTATTCTCTGCCATGTCTAGAATATTCTATAAAGCTTGGTGCATATTTTTGCTTTCCCTGTTGAAAATCTGGAGTTACAAATCATAAAGATGTGTTTACAAAATGAGGTTTTACTAATTGGGAAAAGAGTCAAGAGACTGAACAAGCACACGTGTTACAGTACATGATGAATGCTCAGATAACACACAAGACAGCCTGGTAATGTTAGCAAACAAACACAAAGAAAAAACACACAACGCTGCTGCACATCCACCGCAGACAAACCTGTGGACAGTTTTTGTGGCAAATGAAACAACTGCCAGTGAAAATACACAGTATCCACACTAGCACACCTCAAGAAGTATCCTTTCTTTTCATGGAGTAACAGCTGAACAATGTGCTCATAAATTAGCACAAAAAGTAACAAACTTCTTTGTATTCCTTGCTTTGTGCTCCAATAAACACACGTTATCGGCAATACACTAATAACCCAATTGTGCTCCACTCACTTAGAATCTGGAACCAATGTAGAAAGCATTTTAAGACGGAGAAGCTTCTTTCTGTGGCACCCTGCAAAAGAACCACCTCTTTCAACCCTCACAAACATATGCAGTTTTAATATCTGGAAAAATTTGGAATTAACTTGCTTAGAGACCTTTATATAGACAACGTCTTTGCATCCTATGAACAATTACGTTCCAAATTTAACATTCCAGCTACAAATTTCTTTCACTATCTTCAAATCAGGAACTTTGTTAAACAGAACCTTCCAGATTTTCCTCATCTTGCACCCTCATCCACGCTGGAAAAATTATTGCTCAATTTCAAGGAGTTAGACTCCATCTCTACAATATATAAAATCCTTTTACAATCCCTTCCTTTCAAAGATCCAAGAGGACACTGGGAAAATGACCTCTCAATTAATATATCAGAAAAGGAGTGGAAAGTAGCAATGCAGAGAATTCACTCAAGCTCCATATGCAAAGCATACAATTATACAACTCAAAATTATATATCGAGCACATCTGTCTCGACTAAAACTCTCAAAATGTTTCCAGGGCATGATCCAACCTGCGAACGTTGCAACCAAGCCCCAGCCTCACTAGGTCACATGTTCTGGGCCTGCTCCAAATTAACATTATTCTGGACAAAAATTTTAATTACCTCTCAGACAGTCTTGGACTCACAATCCCTCCTAACCCATTATCAGCTGTGTTTGGGGTTCTTCCAGAGGGTCTTAAAGTGGAGAAAGACAAACAAACTGTGATTGCATTCACTACACTGTTGGCACGCAGACTTATTCTGATAAACTGGAAGAACCCAAACTCTCCTCTTTAAGTCAGTGGGAAACTGATGTGTTATATTATTTAAAATTGGAAAAATCAAATACTCAGTTAGAGGATCTGTGCAGACTTTTTCAAAACATGGCAGGATCTAATCAGTAATATTTTGAAATGATTTCATAAAGCACATAGAATTTGTTGATTTAGGTATTTTTAAAAGCCTTAAATTTTACACCGTTTGGCTTGCTCTCTCTCTCAAGGGTGGGGATCGATCTGTTCTTAGCATAATTTTTTTTTTTGTTAAAACTTGATTGCTATGTATTGATGGTAATAAAATTAAAAAATAAAAAAAAAAAAAAAAAAAGTAACAAACTTCTATTTTGCCAACTGATCGTCCAGGCAAAGCAGTTTAAAATGACTGATGGACAGAGGAGCAAACCACTGCTGCCTCTTTGGGTAGTTTTTCATTGTCTGATCTGCCCATTAGTGGGCAGTAGAAAGGCTGGCATTAGAGTGAGCTCTGACTTTTGTATTGCCTTTAGAAAATCAGATGCAGTGATGGACCTGCATTTCAGGCCCCTGAAGCTTGAACTGTTATGGGGGATGCTTCACAAGAGGCGACAAGGTCTGGGTAACCACTGTTATCTTCTCCAATGGGGCTGTTCCATGAGAGATCACCACAAATGCTTAAAATATTCAACCAGTATATCTCAGATTTTGATTAAAGTTGCTGTATTGGATTATCTTACATGCCAAAGTCACTAGCCTAAATAAATAAACATTTCCAATGCCTTATAGTTTTTGAGTTATGGGGGCTTTTAGGGGATTGGTGCCCCTAAGCTTCATTAGTCTCATAGTAGTTTTGCCTCTGATCGGTAGTTTGGGGAAACTGACTGGAGTGCAGGTGTGCTTTTGTGGGGGTACATATGTGGCCCACATCAAGATTCTTGGGGGGGGGGAGCGGCGTAGCCCTTCCCAGCACCCCCTTATTTGGGCTCAGAATGTACTGAGTTACAACAACTCCAACTTTCCCACTCGCCTGACACTGCTGGCACTTCTAGTATGCAGGCATCTCCATATGCATTTTAATATTTTGCGTGAGTGTCAGATGAGAGGATTTTTACCTTCACAAGAAATTCACCAAACATATCTTTGTCAGCCAATTTCTCTACTTTTGAATATTTTTCTTCAGGCATAAGCAGAGTTATACCTGTCAGGAGTTTGTTTGTAATTTTAATATGCTCCTTACGTGTGTTGTGGCCATCACATTTTACATTTTACAAAATGTGTCTATACTGTAAGTATTACTTTCAAGGTTGTGTTTGGAGTTGTTGAGTATGCGAGAGGGTGTATATACAGAAGGAAATAATGACTTTTCACAAAGATCATCTTAAGGGCTTAATTTGATAAGTTGTTAAGATTTACAAATGGAAAGAAATCATAGGCAGCTTTCATAAAGTGCTTTCCATAGTGGACCCTACACCAAGGCATGTAAGCACAAAGCTATTTTGAATTGAACCAGGAGCCATTGCCTTATTCCCCAGGCCACACTGTCTGCTAAACAAAGTGTCAAAAGTTAAATGCTGCTTTATTGCTAGAGGTTCTTTTTCATTTACAATTCATATAATCTGTTTCCGTTGCTGTCAATTCATTTTTAAGATAACACAGGCACAGGACAATGATAAAGTGAGCCAAATGAGGAAATATTTAAGGGCAAAATACTGAAAGTCAAATGGGTGGAAGGGGAGGGTGAATTGGCAGATAGCGTTAAGTTTGGGCTCAGATCTCCAGCATCCATTACTCTCAAGGAATGAGGATAAAAAATCGACTGGGAGACGGGAGCACAGCACTCACCACGGGGCAGCAGGTGTACTTCTACGCTGTTACCACAAGGGGGCAACAGAGGAACTGCATTTAAAAGAAAACGGTATGAAGTAGAGCACATTGGACCGTCACAGGAGACCCCTAGAAGCTTTAGAAAAATGCATGCAAAACCCGCGTAAGAAAAAAACATCCATGGAAAGGTCAATCTGCTAATGTGCCTAGTGGGTCGCACTAAACCCATTCGTAACTACGTTTCAATAGTTTTGATTATTAGTAAAATGCCCACCTGCTGTGTGCTAATCTAATATAATCTGCCAAAAATGCTCTCGTGGAAGAAAATGACATCGCAAAAACAAACTGATTTGCCAGAATAAAAATAGATGGCTTCTTGTCGCCTTTCCAGCAGTGTATTAATTAAACATGGATTATTTCCCCATTGTTGTCAGCTCGCCTTTGAAATGCCTCCTGTACATTAAATTCCAGCCATAGCTTCTCATTCTTTCATGTGCCAGCGCAACACTTGGACTTCATTTTGGGGATGCGGCTATTTCAATAGCAGGCTACAGTACAAACTGGCACAGTTATTTAGCACGTCAAAGACTATAAAGTCGTTAACAGTGAAAGGCATCGGCCATGCAAATAAGCACTGTGCGCTTTAATCATTAACAACAGATAAAAAGCAAATGCTGGAAAGCTATCCAGAATAGCGATGGCCTCGTCTCTGTATCAGGGATTTGTGTTCATGAATATGGAAAGCTCTATTAATAATGAACCTAGTGAGGCGATATAACTAATTTATGATTCGAACCCAGAATAAAGCGCCAGCTGTGATAAGGAGGGAGTACAGAAAGCTTGTACACTAATTATGTAAAAGCGTCCCGACTCCTGGTAGGAGCAAAATATTGTCATATTCAAAGCGAAGTCAAGAAATCTTTATTTCATACAGCGTTTTTCATAGTGAGCACATTGAAAGGTTCTGTAAAATGCAAGGAAACGAACCAATTACATAAAGCTGCATAAGGGATAGATGATAATCACTCGAATAAAGTTATTGGAAGATCACCTGCTTTTACCGCACAGTGGGATTTCTATTCACCAGTTCCCTGCACCTATTGGCTCCCGGTCGATCGAAAGTCAGCGAGTTCGCCATCAAGGTTGTCGTTCACTTTGAACCAATCAGCTCAACAGCCTGCGAGAACCAGTCGCGTTGAGGGCGTGCCTTATAGCGTTACTAGTCCGACGTCATTGCTTGCAGCAGTTGGTGCGTGTTTTCACATTCTTTAGTAAAAGTTTAAGAAATATGCCGGCTTTAGGAATATAAATGATGACAGCTTTTTTCGTCCAAGCACTTAGGATTTTGCAAGCGTCTCTATGAGTAAGACAGGTCTGAACAATGAAATTTGCATTTTTTTCTTTTTCGACTTAACATTAGAGCAATGTTTCCCAAACTCGGTCCTGGGGACCCCTGTGGCTGCAGGTTTTGTTCCAACCAGCTTCTGTTTTAATTGAACTCCTGGGCTAATTAAGTGATGTGTTATTTCCCAAGTTCTGTGTTTAGGGAACAATATAGAAATTAGAAAACTAAGTTTGGGAAAAAAAATATTAAAATGTACCAAGCAGTTATATAGGAATAATGTATTTTTACTTTTTAACAATATTTTCATCTTGATTTTCATTCTACTTTTCTAGGTGTTCTAATTGTTTAATTAATCCATTATTTACTAATTAGTTGGTTGGATGCTAAAGTACTTGTAGACTTTGATTATTCAGTGTTGTTTGCCTGGGTGTCTGATCTGCTTGTTTTAAATTGTCATTAATAAGAAGGGGGAAAAACTGCACAGAGAAAGGGCAAAATATAATGAAATCAACAAAAGAGAGTTAAACATTTAAATCTATAGCAAAAGAAGAAATATTTCTAAATGTCTTATAAATGTAAAAATCATGCTGCTGTGCTTTTCTGAATGTAGAATAAAAAAATAATAATACCTGATAGTTAAATGAGATCAGTCTTATCAGGTGTTGTCACTGATTAGGAATCCGGTTGGAACAAAAACCTGCAGCCACAGGGGGTCACCAGGACTGAGTTTGGGAAACACTGCATTAGAGTGAGTGAATAACGGACTTGTAAACGGCGAACTTTATGTTATTCCACTGAACGTGAAATGTACACCAAATCGAAGACGTCATACGAAAGTTGTAATTTTTTGCATAGATGGCACATACGCATTATCACACATTGGTAGTGACCGCGTCAAGATTTCATTCTCAGTGGGATTCATTTCAAATTTTCCTTTGTAGTAAAATTAACTGAAGACAAGACGAGAATACTTATGGACATATACTGATGAAGGACATTATTTGATTTGTACATCTTGCATTTTTAGCCGCTTGCATCCCGATTCTTTAATTTTCTTGAATATATACACCTACTGCACTCTTGCGTGTGGGCATGGTTGTTTTGGATGCTTATTTTTGATGAAGAGATAATTGTGTCACTACTAGATGGTGCATAGGAAAGAAGGAAAGTAAGATAAGTCATAATTAAATTTGTCCTTCCATTTTCTAGTCTGCTTATTCATTTTAGGGCCGTTTGGAGTAGCTGCCAATCCTGGCTGCAGTGAGTGTGAGGTAGGAAGCAGCTTGTGATTCACTCAACCCGCACTGCTTGAAATTTAACCCAAGCTGTCTATGTGGAAAGTACCTTGTGATGGTTTTAACTGTACAAAAGTAAGCATCTTTCTTCCTTCATCTTATTGAGGTATATACTGTACCATCATGGTGTGTAAACCTTAGGCGCAAGATAAGGAAGTCCTCAGATCTCTGGCTAATGTCCAAGAACTGTCTTTAGGAAGTTTGGACATTGCAAACTGTAAGAAATTTTTTTTTTATATTTCAGTAAATCTTTATTTAATATACCTTAGTTCCTCAAGCCTCTTTTAAACAAGCATTCTTTACGGTCAATTGCAGTTAGCTCTCTCAGGCAGGAGAAACCGTGCTTGGCCAGCAGCTTTTGAGTCTCATCTTTAGTTGTGAAGTAGCTTGGAATAATAACTCAGGATACCTTTATATGTGTTTTTCTATTAAAATAATACGTTTTTGCCATTACATGCTGGCTCCACTGATCAATGGGATGATTATGTTGCCCTGAGGCACTCTTCTTGTTTAATTTTTTTTTCTTTAGGTATTCAGCAGTCAAAATTATAAGTATTATGGGCAAGGCAGGAATCAGCCGTGAATGGGCTGGCGGCTCTTCAAAGGGAAAACTTAAGTTCACACCCACACATCCTCCTAAAAGGACATTTTGGAGATGATAATAAACATCTCCTTTCCTGTTCAATAGAAGAAAGTCCAACGGTATAATGCATAATCTGCAATCACACAGTGAACTGGCCAGGATTCAAATCCATCCATCCATCCATTGTCTAACCCGCTGAATCCGAATAGGGTCACGGGGGTCTGCTGGAGCCAATCCCAGCCAACACAGGGCACAAGGCAGGAACCAATCCTGGGCAGGGTGCCAACCCACCGCAGGACACACACAAACACACCCACACACCAAGGCCAATTTAGAATCACCAATCCACCTAACCTGCATGTCTTTGGATTGTGGGAGGAAACCGGAGCGCCCGGAGGAAACCCACGCATACACGGGGAGAACATGCAAACTCCGGATTCAAATCCATATTCCTAAAATTATAATGGAGTTGTTCTACCCACAGGGCCCCAGTGATGGCTTTTAAGTGTCATGGAAGTAAAAACTTCTGACAGATTTTGAGTGTGACTTTAATAAATGACCACTTATACAATTGTTTAGAACCTAAGGAAAAAGTTTGAAGAAGAACTGGCCAATCAGCCCAATATTTCTCATCTATTCCTATTCTCCATGCGCTTCCAAAATAACATGGAGCTGAGATTCGAAAGTCCCTGTGGTGCTACTTTCAAACACATTGCTAGGCAACCGGTTCCATATATCTACAATTCTCCATGTGAAGCCAATGTAACTTATATCCCATGAAGTGCTGCTAACAAGTGAAGACTGCATCTTACGTGTTATCAGTGAATAACAAAGAACAATCACCTGTCGATCCATAATCCAAATCGGCTATATCCTTTGCACTTTGACCGGTGGAATATATTTACTCAATGCAAGTAAAAATGTGCTCATAAGTCAGCAGGCCGATGCCTGTAATTATAAAGGTGGTGCGTTGGTCGCCTACCGCCACATAATCTGGTCACTTATGCTGATCTGTCAGGCTCTGTTTAATATAGCATCTTTCACAGTGAAAATTCTCCAAGAGTGTTTTAGCAGATGACAAAGAATTAACTAAGGCATTGAACAGACATATTCTGGCAGCGAGGTAAAGAACAGTAAGAGACTGGATATTATATTACAGGGCACTAGGCTGGAAGATCTAGAAGGAAAAACATGACTCTCTTTTGATTTATTGGCATTTGTGAATTCATTTTGTATAGCACAATGGCATCATCTGTCATGTTTTCACACGTGACTGTCCACGATTCGTTTACCTACTGTATGGAGCAGATATTTTCATCCAAAGATCTTCAATTTACCAAATAACAAAATAAAATGTGAAGAAATCATACAAGCACTGAAATGTAGGGATTGTTTTAATAATATTCTGTAAGTTTAAAAGGTCATGTCAAGAGTACCCCAAAAATGAGAACAAGCATATTTAGTGTGATATAATTTCTGGGTTGCAATTTGTTGTTAAGTATACGTAATTACAACAAAAGAGCTGTGCCTTACAATTATAATCCGTGTGTAACACACTTATCCAGTTCAGGAGCCTGTCAAAGTAAAAGAGACACAAGGTGAGAAATGCAGTGAACATACACACTCACACGTCAAGACTCATTCATACAGAGCCATTTTAGGATGGTGGGGGAAAACTGGAGTACATTGGAAAAAAAACACACACATAGGCAAACTCCCTACAGAAAAGAAGCAGGTGCAGCATTTGAATTTCGGGACTTGATATATGAGGTGCTAATCATTGCGCAACTGTGTCGCCCCAGTACCTCGAATTCATGTGATTAACTCTGACATTCCGAGACAAAGTGATGAGAGGATATAAAGAGATAAACAGATTGTATATGGCATTGATAGGTAGAAATGAAAAACACTACGTGACAGATTACTACGGAAGGCAGCATAGCAGGTAGGAGTCATATAAATAAGTCTATCTATCTATCTATCTATCTATCTATCTATCTATCTATCTATCTATCTATCTATCTATCTATCTATCTATCTATCTATCTATCTATCTATCTATCTATCTATCTATCTATCTATCTATCTATCTATCTATCTAGTGCCTTACAGTTCTATCTATCTATCTATCTATCTATCTATCTATCTATCTATCTATCTAGTGCCTTACAGATCTATCTATCTATCTATCTATCTATCTATCTATCTATCTATCTATCTATCTATCTATCTATCTATCTATCTATCTATCTATCTATCTATCTATCTATCTATCTATCACCTTACAGTACTATCTATCTATCTATCTATCTATCTATCTATCTATCTATCTATCTATCTATCTATCTAACCTATGTAGTTCCTTTCATCTTTGTCTGTATATCTATCAATCAATCAATCAATCAACATTTATTTATATAGCACATATTCATACAAAAAAATGTAGCTCAAAGTGCTTTACAAAATGAATACAAAAATAGAAGACACAATAAAAAATAAACATAAGTCAACATTAATTAACATAGAATAAGTAAGGTCCGATGGCCAGGTTGGACAGAAAAAAAAACTCCAAAAGCTGGAGAAAAAAAATAAAATCTGTAGGGGTTCCAGACCACGAGACCGCCCAGTCCCCTTTGGGCAAAACTATCTGTTTTAGTTGTTTTGTGTAACAGTGTTCACAGGTGCAGAGTTCTTTGCAGTCTCCAGCCTCTAGCTCCTTTTTGCAGATGGCACTTTCTGCGGGGTACACTATTTTATTATAAAAAGTATATTGGCGTAATGAAAGTTTGCTGTATGCTTGGCTGTGCAACCTAAATCCTTAACAGTAAAGCTGTGATATGTGTTCACCTGTAAAGCATCCAGGATTTCTGCAGTGCTAATCAGCCTGCTTCCAAGTCTAAAGAAAGTTCTGCAACTGTGATAAGAAACAGCTTGACTTTTGAACAGTGTAAAAAATAACAAGTTCTTTCGTTTAATTTCGGTGCTCAGGTGGCAAGCTGTAAGCGGCTGACCGAGCCGATCCTCATGTTAGACTCCCTAGCTGGAAAACAAGCCGCCCGACTTGTAATTACGTAGTTCACATCCACCCCAGGTGAGCCACTGGGACATGCCAGGCTTGTGCTTCATGGTTCAGAGGATTGTAATAACATGCAGAATGGCGACGAGGTATGATAAAGCAATAGGAAAACAATGCTCCCCAGTTAGACTAGGCGTTAGATAACAATGACACATTTTAATTAGTATGCAAATATAGGCTCATCTTCACAGAGCTGCAGCTCAAGGCTTTATTAAAGCCTGACGCTTTCACACAGCAGTGGAGTTAAGGAGAGTGGTGTGGAGGAGAGAGCACTGGAATGGAACACATGGAGCCTGCAGTCCCACAGAGCCAGGAGAGGACACTGGACTGCATTAACCTTCTGATGCAGAAGTGTGGTCATTGATTCCTTAGTAAAGTCCACACTGAATAAGTCAATATACGAATAATATGAGTGTAAGAATGTGACTCCTTACAGATATCTTGAAATCATCTCACTTTTCTGGTAATGTGTTTGGTTTTCACAGTTAGCACGTTAAAGAGATGAGGAACGGCTGTAAAATTTTGAGAGCATCTTGAAAATGTGAATTCTTGCAGTGTGAACAATGTGACTTATGTCACCTCACAACCATAACTACAACGTAGATCCAGCAAGATTCTTTCAACTAAATTGTGAATCATGTAAACAAGGAGATCAATCTTAAATTAAGTGCATTAAGACTGAAAACAGGAAGCAGTGTAAATCTGGAACAAACTACCATGACGTTTAGGTGAAGCAGAAGCCTTGACAACCTTTAAGAAGTTTATGGATGAGATACTGGGACAGTTTAGCCATTACCTAAACAAACAAGCCTGACTGACTGAATGGTCTCCTCTTGTTTGTCAAATTTCTTATGTTCTTATGTGTTATACTGCAAACACTAGAGACAAGTAGCAGAGATGAAAAGAGTGACTTATTTTAGTTTTGCATTCATCACACGGTGTTTCGAAAGAGTTGCAGGTTATTAATCCAATTAAAATGGTCGAAATTCAGAGGCCTGTGCCATATTCTGAAAAGGGAGAAAGAGGTGAAGGAATACTCTGAATGTAGGCCAGGGAGCCTACATCTTTACTGCCAATCAAGTGTAGAGCAGAGAGAAGAGCTCCTTCAGGACATACCTTTTATGCTATGTCCACAAAGTGATGAGCAGGCTGCTCTGACACTGGTCTGGAAGCTTGACCCTTTAATACAAATTCATTAGTCTCCATACTGTATAGCAGCAAGGGTGTGACTACAATATATGCCGAAACTGGAAGCGTTTCCACTCCTGAATGTAAAATCTTTCTCAGAAGCAGGCATCTGGGAATTTGTAGCAAGAAGGCTGGAAGCAAGAAATCTCTGGAGAGGAAATAATTTGCCAGATCTTTGAAACTCAAGAGATGTGGGGAAAGAGGAGTTGATGTCAGCCACTCTTGTAATATTAGATCGACACTGTAAAACTAGTTCTTTACATAGTATTTTGTTTTTAATTGGGTTTTTTAAATTCTTTGCATTTTTCTGATTTATGTATGAATTTCCACATGTCTGCTTTCCAAGTCATCTTCATAACTTTGTTTTGGTGGCCCAGCTTATTTCTTGCTTGACACCAAAGTAAAGCTGATTTTATAGCAGTCACACTGTGTGTGTGTCTGCATCTGACAGGTAGGATTAGTGCTCTGAACTCTTTTCTTTGCTTAATACTCCGGCATATTCATTACGTCTGATGACTGAAAAGCCCAGGCACCTTGGTTGTATTCCTGGGCCGGTCACTACAGTATGTGTCTGTCACTTGCATATTCTTCGAATCTCCTGATGTTGTTAATTTTCTGCCTAAGCTGTAAATTTTAGGTTACCTAGCAGCTCTTATTTGGCTTAAGGTTGATGTGCTCTGTACTTTTATCCCACCCAGAGTGAGGTCTTCCTTTGTTCTTGATGACTTTTGAGATAGTTGCCAGAATCCTGCATTGGGGCCACTAATGTGTGTGTGTTCCCCTCAAATATATTACCAAAGTACATCAATCAGAACTGGACCCATGTTGTCATTGGATTATGTTGTGCAATCAGTCCTTACCACAGAGTAATGAAGGGATCTTTGGTGAATAAACAGAACTTGAGCAAAGTACAGCGCCCATGAAACACATTCACCTCCTTGTTAGTCTTCACGTTTTTTTGTTATAGTCACACTGGATGTAATTTGGATTATTTGACATTGATCAACAGAAAAATACTCTTCAATGTCAAAGTGAAAATGGATTTCTTCCAAGTGTCCAAAATTATTTACAAATATAAAACACAAATAATGGTTCTCATAAGTATTCAAGCCAGTATTTTGTAGATACACCTTTGGTAGCATTTCTAACATTGAGTCTGTGTGCACAGGTGTCTCTGTCAGCTTTACACATCTGGACAATGCCATCCTTCCCCCCATCTGTCTTTGGCAATCTGTTCAAGGTCTGTCAGGGTGCATGGAATTTGTGAGTGGACAGCTTTTATCAAGTCCAACCACAAAGTTTTGTTTGGAATGAGACCCAGACTCTGGACTCTGACTCGGCCACTCCAGGACATTAACACTGTTGTTTTTAAGCCATTCCTGTGTATCTTTGGCTTTATGCTTGGATTCATTGTCTAACTGTTAAACACGTCTTCTCCCAAGGTGCAGGTTTCTTCCAGATTGCATCAGGTTTTCCTTCAGGGTTTGCTGGTATGTTGCTGCATTCGTTTTACTGTCCCAAGCCTTCCAGGGCCTGCTGCAGAGAAGCTTCCACTTTGCCTGATGCTGCCACCACCATGTTTCACGGCAGAGTTGGATGTATTTTTAGTACTCTGCAGTGCTTAGCTTAAGACAAATATGGCATTTAGTTCAATGGTCTTATCAGACAATAGAACCTTCTTCCAGCTTACTTTAGAGTCCGTGTTCCTACTGGCAAACCCTACTTTTTTGTATCAGTATACTGCTGCTGGATTATGTGAATTTCCCCTTGGGATTAATAAAGTATCTATCTATCTATCTATCTATCTATCTATCTATCTATCTATCTATCTATCTATCTATCTATCTATCTATCTATCTATCTATCTATCTATCTATCTATCTATTGGGATTAATAAAGTATCTTCCTTCAGATGTCATGTGGGTTTTTTTCCTCTTTGCACTCCCCCATAAAGCTGCAAATGTTGAAGCATCTGGGCAGCAGTTGTTGTCTTCACAGTCTCTCCTAACTCTGTCATTGTAGCTTGTAACTCCTTCAGATATATCATCGGTCTCTTGGTGGCCTCCCTCAGTAATTGTCTTCCTGCACGATCATTCAGTTTTTGTGGACAGCCTACTCTAGCAGATTTACAGCTCTGCCAAACTCTTTCCTTTTCTTAATGATTGATTTCACTGGACTCCAAGAAATATTCCGTGACTTGGATATTTTCTTGTCTCGTTCCCCTGACTTCTGCCTCACAATCAAATTTCCATGGAGTTGCTTGGTGTGTTTGTTTGTCTTCATTTTGTATGTTAGGCTACCATACTGACTCACCACAAGCTGGACCTTCCGGAAGACGTGCATTTAAACTACAATCAATTGAAACTCCAGACAGGTGATCTCCATTGATCTAATTCTGTGACTTGTAAAATCAGTTGGCTGCACTGGTGATCATTTAAGTGTGTCATATTAAAGGGAATGAATGTTTATATGATTGATTATTTGGTGATTTTATTTTTGTAATTAGACTACTTTGCTAAGCTCAGTTTTAACTTTTGCATTAATTTTTTTTCTGATGATGTGTGTCAAAAATGGCAAATTAAATCCATTGGGATTAAATGTTGTATGAAAGGAAAATGTAAAAACTTCCAAGAGGGTGAAGACTTTTTATAGGCATTGTGTAATCAAGTTTTGGCCACATATGTCTTGTAGTGCCAGTTGGAGTAAAATCAAAAAGCTGATTTTTTTATGGGTTGATGGGTATTTTTCAAAGACAGTCTCATTGCGGTTTTCCTTCATGCTTGGTCAGATGAAGAACAAAGGCGACTTCTTAGTTATGGATTAAACGTCTCATTTTCTGCCTGAATGGAATTAAGCTGTTTGTGATATGGAGAGTATGGCTTTGTTTCTCAGTAAATGGCAGCTCCTCACTAATCTTTCACAATTTCCCTAGAGCTTGTCTGCTTACTTTGGTTGTTTCCGACAGGACCACTGCTCACTCAGACATACCACAATGAGTGAAGTAAGTAAATTCCTAGATGTCCTTATATTTGAGGAGTAGCATGTGTTTGACGTTGCAGTGGGGAACACCTGCAGTGTTATATGTGTATAAAACAATTAGCCTCATAGACTACAGTAGAGCATTGATTAATAATTCATATTCACCACTGGCTACAGTTTTCTCTTTTGTGATCTTAGTGTTCTGCAGTTGGGGCTTAACATTCTGACCACTTATGTTGACACTTTTAACCTTGGAACAGAAGATCACTGAATTATGTGTCTGATTGTCACTACCATCAGAATTCAACCCTTTGACTACACTTATTTTCAAGTTGTGCCTTCAGTTTTACAGACATGGAGAAAGGGCTACTTGTATTTTAGCACAGTAAATACTTAAAGTAGAGTACAATTGTAGTGATTAAAAATGAGGCTGGAACTGATGTTCGGAAAATAAAGCAATGACTAGCATTTTTAAGGAAGGCAATAAGTATTTGGAGGTGGAATATAATGAAGTTGAGGCTTGAGCCAATGATTTCTTTGATGCTGACATCTAACCTATAACATTTGAGATAACAATTGTTTATATTTTCTGTTTATTTTTTTAAGCAAATGGAGAGTAAGGGGTGAAATGATTGAATTATTTAAAATTATGAAGGGAATTTGAGCAGTGGATTGAGACTGTTACTTTAAATTAGTTCATCAAGAACACAGGGACACAGTTGGAAACGTTTTAAGGGTAAATTTCACTTGAACATTAGAAAGTTTGTCTTTACACAGAGAACCATAGACATTTGGAATAAGCAACCAAGTAGTATAGTAGACAGTAGGACTTTAGGGACTTTCAAAACTCAACTTGATGTTATTTTATAAGAATTAAGTGGATAGGACTGGCAAGCTTTGTTGGGCTGAATGGCCCGTTCTCATCTTGATTGTTCTAATGTTCTATCCAGCAGAATTTCATCAAAGGTTCTGTGTTAAACTAGCTCTTGTCGCAGTAGGGGCAGTAGTGCTCCCTTGAACCCTCAGGTACCACGCCAAACACCTGGTAAAAGTGACACAATAATTCTTTTTATTATAATAATTATGTGCACTAAGCACCCTCCACTCTACACTATTCATAAACCAATACACAATACCAAATCAATAATCACAATCCTCCACTCCCAGACGCGTTGCCCTCCTACCACCCAGCTCAGCTCGCCGTCTGGGAGTTCCCTCAGTCCTTTTATATTCCCTGACCCGGAAGTATTCCCAGTCCCCAGTCCATGTGATCTTGTATCACTTCTGGGTCAGGTAAAAAGTACTTTTCTTCATCCCGAAGTCCGTCGCTCTTCCTATGACGAACTTTTGGGTCACAGTGTACAAATAAGTCTTTGGTCCTCCTGCAGCTCCCTCTTGCGGCCCTGTGGTATCCAGCAGGGCTGAGAATAAAAACTACATAGCCCATGACTCCCTGCTGGTCTTAGGGGCACCTCCATACTGCAGGGAGGGCTCCATCTGGCGGCTTGGGGGACTTGGCCGGGATAAACTGCTGGGCACAGTCCACAATACTTCCCCCCCAGCGAAAAATTATAATTTTGAGCGTCCTGCTCCACGAGGGATGTCTTCCTCCAGGAGGATCCGAAGGTCGGGTCCTGGCAATGTTGTCTAGCCTCCCTGGAGAACCTTGGGGGAACGTTATAACGGGCATCCCTCTGATCCCTTGTCCTCCAAGGACAGCATCGCCACACATGACCCCTCCGACGACAGTTATAGCAGATCCGCTGTCCTCCTGGTCGCCCTCCTCCGTGATACTGGAAGCACCTTGGTACTCCTGGCTCACTCCATCTCTCCGCTGGGACGGGATTATCAGCCGCTCTTACATTTTCCAACTTGTCAGGAGACTCCCGTTTTATTTTAGGGATCTCCTTTTTATTCTTGGGCTTATCTGCAGTTTGAGTCTCTCTATGGGAAAGAGAGACCCTTTCACTGCTTTCGCCCTTTAATTTATTTATCGCGGAGGTGGCGTCTTTAGCACCAGGCGTCGCGAGACAGCACTTTTCAGCTGCTCCGTTCGATTGGCGCTTCCTCCTCTCCTTTGGTCATCACGCAACAATCCCTTGTTGGGTTTGCAGTGACTTGGCACCGGTACTTATTAGACCCTGGGCCAGTTCGCACTGCGTCCCTTTATACTCTACGATACGGGAGGGACTTACCTGCGCTCCCGCATCGATCATCTCTGGAGCTTCTCGGCGCCTGCACGAATCCCATCAGAGCCTCCAACGGTGCTGCTGCCGTCGCTCCCAACTCATCCATCTGTTTCTTAACATCTGCCAATGTCTGTAAGAAAACATATACGGGCTCGAGCAATTTCTCGAGATCCCGCAGTCCCACAATGTCATTTATTTCGGCCAAAGGCAAGCTACTTTCATTATTCATCTTACCTTTCGGCCGGGAGCCAATGAGCACGTCCGCTCCTGGCACGTGCTCGGCTGGGTCTTGCAAAGGCTCTTGGGAATTGGAGTTTCTTTTAGAGGGCCGGGGTGGCGCTACTGGGCGACTGCGATCCGCCTTTTCTATTTTATCGGCGGATCGTTCAGTCACATCCCATCCCTCTTTACTTTCCGAATAGCTGGCGCTGCTTCTCCTGCCTCCCCTTCCCCTTCAGGGAGCTCGATTCCATCACGGAAATGCTGACCTCACCTCTAGACTGTTGCCGACCTTCTCCTTCCCATAATCCGTTTGGGGAAATCACGTGCCCCTTTTCGGCAAATGAAAGGTGACCCTCCTGGTCATATGATCGACTGTAGTCCTTTAGTTGCTCCCAGCCAGCTCCGGGATAGATCACATGACTTTTTTCGTCAAATAGGATCCCTTGTTGTCGACTCCTAGATGGGCTAGTCGTCATCATCGCGCCATCTTGCCTAGGTGGGAAGTATTTCTCCGACTCATCGTCAGAAACGAAAAGACAGGCCTCTGAAAATAGGAATAATAAATCCCCGGCGCAGCGGCGTTTCTTCGGCACCTACCTCTGAACCTTGACTACGGTTTTCCAGTTCATATAGGTAGTCTCTTGTGTCCGATGTCCGGCAGCCATCCCGCTGCCGTAACGCACGTGCCCTTTCGGCTTCAATCATTGCCCGGTCTTCCTCGCTTCCCGTCAGGTATGTCCACGTACTCGCGGCATCATCTAGGGGCTGTTCCTTTGGGCGATATTCCTCCCAGATTTTTCCCCATGGCGTGCGAGGTCTAGACAGGCTTTCTAATGCAGCGCTCTTTGTAGAGGGTAGCGTTTCTACCGTCGGACGTTCGCGGGACCTTCTTAGGGTCGTCTGCGTACACAAAATTTGTTTTAAATGCAGGTCCCCTGCCAGCGGACGCCAGAGAATCCTGCCACGCCAGTGTCGCAGTAGGGGCAGTAGTGCTCCCTTGAACCCTCAGGTACCACGCCAAACACCTGGTAAAAGTGCCACAATAATTCTTTTTATTATAATAATTATGTGCACTAAGCACCCTCCACTCTACACTATTCATAAACCAATACACAATACCAAATCAATAAACACAATCCTCCACTCCCAGACGCGTTGCCCTCCTACCACCCAGCTCAGCTCGCCGTCTGGGAGTTCCCTCAGTCCTTTTATATTCCCTGACCCGGAAGTATTCCCAGTCCCCAGCCCATGTGATCTTGTATCACTTCCGGGTCAGGTAAAAAGTACTTTTCTTCATCCCGGAAGTCCGTCGCTCTTCCTATGACGAACTTCCGGGTCATAGTGTACAAATAAGTCTTTGGTCCTCCCTGCAGCTCCCTCTTGCGGCCCCTGTGGTATCCAGCAGGGCTGAGAATAAAAACTACATAGTCCATGACTCCCTGCTGGTCTTAGGGGCACCTCCATACTGCAGGAGGGCTCCATCTGGCGGCTTGGGGACTTGGCGGGATAAACTGCGGGCACAGTCCACACTCTGTTAATGTTGGTAATGATTGTGGAAACTAGAGAATATATCACTCTGACTAGGACACTATACCAGGTATCAGTTGTGGTTATTGTATTTCCAAAGAAAAATAAACACCTTCTTGAGTGTGCACCATACAGGCCAGTTGAGTAAGGAAGGGGAGTCGAGAGTTCAGTTTGATGGACTCTTCGGTTTATGATGTCTATATTGCTGTATTGATCGACTTGTGTTTTACTCTTTGTGTGTTGTTCTTTTGTTTCTTTTTTAATTATTATCATTAGGACATCTGAATGGAGAGACACAATAGCACCACCAGTGACACAAGCACTTTATGATACTTTATCAATGTCATGGACGGTAACATGGACGACAGTGGAAAACTCAGAGAGGGGTCAGGTAGCTACTTGGCCTGAGACAGATACATTTTGACCTGTTATTTCTTATGGGAAATGTCTTTTTTCCTAGAATCTGTGTAGAGAGGAGTTCTACTTTCATTTACTCTGTTGCCCCATAGCATGATGGTGCTATCACCATAATATTACTGCAGTGTCTGGTCTTTGCCAGAAATAATGCTTATAGTTTTGTCCAAATATTTCAATTTTTGTCTCATCAGACCAGAGAATTGTTTTCCTCAGGCACTCTCTCAGTGTTCGTTAAACTGGCATATACCTTTTGGTTCCAAATGTCTTCCATTTCACAGTGATTGAGGCCAATGTGCTCCTAGGAACACTCAAAGTTTTAGAAATGATTTTATCCTCTTGCCCTGATCTATATCTCACCACATTTTGATAATGGAGGACTACAGAAAGTTCCTTGGACTTCATAGTTTGGTTTTTGTCTTGACATGTTGTGTGAGTTGTGGACCTTATCTACACAGGTTGTGCCTTTCTAACCAATGTCCAGTCAGTTCAGTTGGTCACAGTTGGACTCCAGTCAAGTTCTACACACATCTCAAGGAGTCTGAATACTTTTAAATGAGAAATTTCAGTTTTTGATTCTTCATACATTTGCAAACCTTTCTGAGAACATGTTTTCGCTTCATCATTATGTGTTATTGAGTGCAGATTGATGGGCAAAAATGGCAAATTCTCCTATTTAAACTTAAACCTACAATACAATAAAGAGTGTAGTAAGTGAAGGGGTCTGAATACTTTCTGAATCCACTGCAGCTGCAAATGTTTACATTATTACTGTTATTACAAGCTCCAAAAGGCTAATTATATATATACAGTGTACATATATAAAATGCGTGTGTATGTGATACAGTATTTGCTAAATAATACAAAGAGTATACGACATGTGTTTCGCCCTTTTTGGGGCTTGTCAGGTCTACACACTTTTGCATCCCCTTATGGGGATCGAACGTTGGATGTCAGCAAATTAGGTGAAGCCTCTGATGCCGCACCACAGCGGCTCGTTTGCTTATTTGGCAGGGTGAAGATCGGAGTATTACATTCTTTTTTTAAGTTTGAATTGCAATCTTGGCAGATACTGTATCACATATACATGATCTGCTTCTTGCAACTGAGAGGATGCTTCAGATGTTTGCCGACTGGCCGACCAACCACAAGTGTTACCTGGTAGATAACCACATAATAATCAGATTGCCATTCAGACTTAAAAAAGTATATATATATATATATATATATATATATAAAAATGTATAAAATTTAGTTCTATATATAGTTCACCATGTTTAATGCTCTGAGACCATGTCCATTTCAATAGAGGCTGACTTCTTTACAAAGGGTATTAACAACTGGAAATCCAGCAAAACAGGAAGAACCAAAGAAGGTATGATTAAAAATGATGCCCATGTGGTGTGTAAAGAGTCAGACAGAATCTGCTAACCCTTTCCAAAGTAGTAAGGATGCAAACAGGGTGCATTTTTGTAAGTAAATTTTTAATTGTAAGTTTGTGTTTAATTCCATGAAGTTTTGTGACCTTCACCTTCACCAATGTCAGGACACATACAGTATTTTTGGGAGATCGAGCAATAATACTTGAAGAATGGGCTTCTACTTCCATCAAAAATACATGGACTGATTGAGTTTATAATGATGTGTGAGATATTGACACATGCTTTGCCATGACACATTAAAGCAGTTCAGGTGGCACATAAGTGGTTCAGCACCACAGTAAGTGGCTTCATAGTAGTGTTTCCACTTTTCCAGCCACATTCTGCACATACCAGTTTGAAGGAAGTGGCATTGACCCTATGCCACATTACATTACCTGTATTGTTCAACTGGTAACGTTGTCCACAGCTGTCTGTCCATTAGTTTAGGCGCGAATCAGCCCAATTATTATTGTAATTGGGGGGAATTATTCAGTGATTAAGAGCTCATTTGAAATGAAATCTAGCACGACTTGGCAGCAGCGAGATTGGTTGTTTGCGAGAAAAGCCTTTGCTCAGGGAGCACCTCTCTCCATCTTCCTCATTAATTCTACATCGAATTTCTATTAAGCATTGATAAAGCTTTACTGAACTCTAAAATGTAATTGCAAGTTCTAATGAAGGCAAACATGCAAGGTGATTATAAAGCAAGCTGCTCACTTTACTGTCTCCCACGTGCAGGAATTTGCTTAGACTTTGTACATAAAATAATGCAAAAGCATATCCTGGATTTTAGGCTGAGATAAACTGTCATTTTTATATGGAAAATGCTAATTCAGATGTGCCTGTGATT
Organism: Polypterus senegalus; assembly: GCF_016835505.1. NCBI lineage: Eukaryota > Metazoa > Chordata > Cladistia > Polypteriformes > Polypteridae > Polypterus > Polypterus senegalus. Next base: position 133,764,924 of record NC_053166.1, read on the forward strand.
TTTATGAGATATGATTCTAGGCTTCATTCTGAAAATAAGGCAGCAGCTGCACACAAGTAAATTTTGAACAATCCATGGGACAGCTGTGCACCATCTGATGCCAAGCTGCTTAGCCACTGGCTGATGTGGAGGGAGCTGCTCTAGTTGACAGATTTCATTCACAGGGCTCCTGCAAGGTGGTAACTTATGAACTTATCTGCAAAACACTATAGAAGTTGAAAGGCTATGCCATAGTTTTAATACTACAGCTTTGAAAAGTTGGAGATACACAGTGTTGGTGAATTCATATCCTTGTGCTACTAGCTGAAGTTGAAACCAACAATGGCAAATGGCCCCAGAGTACAATGTAGTGTTTTGGTTTTTTTTTTTTTTCTATCCAACCACTGACTTTGTGATCCCTCTCATTCCAGTACAGTCTCACAGGGACATGAAACCTTGTCAGCAGTACTGAGTGCCTGCAGAAACCAATCATAGGGAGAGTTACAGATGAGGTGGGACACAGTGGAATATGCAACTTTAAATGGCAGACCTGGGCCTTCTCAATTCTCCATCTTATTTTCACCCTCTTTTTCCTGCTATGGTCGACCTTCCTATGCACCAGGAAGAAATCACACACTACCACCTCCCTGCTAAAACCAGATGATTGTGCTCCCAGCTCCAAGCCACGTACCCAGATCTTCAGACAGCCCCTAAGTGTCATGTTTTAGTTAGGGTGTGTTCACTGGCTTATGTATATATATATTTTTTGTACCTTCTTTGTTTATTGTAAATTGTTATATTTCATGTTTATTTTAATTATATGCTTTTGCTAATATTGTTCTGTTAATTTACTATTTGGTTTCTATGTATTCTGGATTGTTCTCCTATGTTCCTTGTACTTTGTGGGTGGAACTCTAGGAGGCGGGGCCACTTTGACATCTGCCCACCACTGGAGAGTGCATTCTTCACTGGTTCATTAACATTGACACAGTGCTATTTTTGTAAGTAATGATTTTCTGCCTTCCTGAATTTTTGGTTTCAGTTTGTAAATATGGATTGCTGGATTTTAATGAACATCATTGTTTATAAAAATTTTGGAATTGACTTATCTCTCAAGCTGGAATTTTGCACTGTCTCCCTTGATGAGGGCTGAAAACATACCTTTGCACCCAGGCCTGAGGTATGCATACGCTGGCCCTGGTTACAATTGCTTGTGAATCTAAGGTAAAATAATCAATAGTTTTTATCTGCATAAACTTCCATGGCATGTCTTTCTTACTATTGAGAGAGTATTGAGAGTATGACTGTTTTATGACTTTAGGCTGAATGATAACTCCTTAGTCAGGTGTTCACATAAGGTGTTGGTTCGCAAAATGAAGTTTTCCATGCAGTTTGAAGAGCAGCATTACAGATGCCTGCTGGATGAAGAGCTTTGAGCATGAACATGACATATCACACTTTCTCAGCTCTTTTAATCTTTTCTCATAACTCATTCCCTGTAGTCCTGGAATCAGCCCAGTTGCTCTTCTCTGGACCTTTTCTAGTCCTGCTATGTTCTTATTGTAGCCTGGAGACCAAAACAGCACACAGTACTCAAGATGAGGCCTCACCAGTGTGTTATAAAGCTTGAGCAGAACCTCCTTGGATACACATCATTCTATGTAACTTACCATTCTGTTAAGACTTCTTAATGGCTTCTGAACACTGTCTGGCAGCTAATAGTGTCAAGTCCATTATGACTCCTAAATCCTTCTCATAAGGTGTACTCTTGATTTTCAAACCTCCCATTGTGTTTTCAGACCTATCATTTTTATTCACTATATGTAATACCTTACATTTACTGACATTCAACTTCATCAACCACAAACCTGTCCAAGCATGTATGCTGTCCAAGTCCTTCTGTGATGATATAACGGATTCCAGATTATCTGCTAATCCACCTATCTTGGTATCATCTGCAAACTTAACCAGCTTGTTACTTATATTCCTATCTAAATTATTTATGTATATTCAAAGTAGCAGCGACCCCAGCACTGACCCCTGTGACGCACCACTCTTAATGTCAGCCAATTCTGATGAGGTTCCTTGAACAATCGCCCCTCTGTTTCCTGTGTCTGAGCCAATTCTGCACCCATCTACACACAATACCCTGAACTTCCACTTCTTTTAGTTTGATGCCCAACCTCTTATGTGGCACCTTATCAAATGCTTTCTGAAAGTCCAGATAAATAATATATAATAAGCTCTACTTTGATCATAACCTTTTATTACTTGCACATGGAACTCCAGCACTTTAGTAAAACACGACCTCCCTCTTCTGAACCCATGCTGACTGTTCAGACTGCTCAGTCTTATCCTGTACTCACTCAAAAACATTGCCTTCTGTTCTTTTATTACCATATCCTCAGCAAGAGTGGCTCATCATGAATTGAGTTGTGGTGCTTCAGTCTGCTCCATGTGCACAGTCTACTTTTTTCATTTTCGGGGTGTATTATTAGCATGTGTGCACAGAACAATCTAATCTAAAAATACAATGCAGTATAATCATCCATCCATCCATTATTCAACCTGCTATATCCTAACTACAGGGTCACGGGATGTCTGCTGGAGCCAATCCCAGCAAACACAGGGCGCAAGGCAGGACACAAACGCCGGGCAGGGCGGCAGTATAATCAGTTCAGCTCAAATGTATTATTATTTGTGCGAAGTACAATGAATCTGATGTTTTCTTTTCATTACAGTGAAACTGTGCGTGAATCTCACTCTGCAGGTTGTGTAAAATAACAACCCAGAATGTAATAGGTGAAAATTAGGTACCTTTTAGAAAAAAATAATCATATGATATGAACGTGCATCTGTTTGTTATTATGAGCCATGGCAGAATATAACTGCCGAAGAAGGAGAATTGCAGAAGCAAATGTAGGTTAAGCAGAATATAGCTCGGTGAGCAGACAAATTATCAAGAAATGTATGCTTACCATGAGAAAGTAAATGAGAAAGTAATACCAAGAATCAGTGATTAAATGAATTATTTCCAGTTTACATTTGTTTTTAAAAGCATGCCTCAAAACGTGGAAGATACTTTTCCTTAAATCAAACCCTTTGCCACTTCAAATTGGACCTGTTCAGTATGTTTTAATGCTCTTTTTCAGAACGAGTCTCTGGTACCCATAAGCTCCATTATAAAACACAAGGGCAGGCTAGTTATTTTTTTTTCCATCCATCCATCCATTATCCAACCCGCTATATCCTAAATACAGAGTCACAGGGTATTTTTTTTTTTAATTTTTAAAATATGTTTCACTTTAGAATGCAGTTTATGTGGCAAATTAATATATAGCATAATTGTGAAGGAAACTTTGATTTGAAAATTACCAAACGTATTCTTTAAGGGCAGTATAATAGAACTGTGGTTACAACTGCTGTTTTATGCCTCCATGTTAAATGGCGATTCTGAAGTTGTGTCAATGCAGAGGTGTGAAGGAGTGGGATTTGTGGTGTCTTATCCAGGCTTGCTATGCTGTTGGCTTAGGCTCCAGTTCCTATTGGACCCTACATTGAATTAAAGGGTTTTGAGAATGTTGTAATATGTAAGTTTTCATTTCTGAGAATGTTGTCTAAAACTCTTGAGTACCCAGACTACATTAAAATATTTTAAAATTCTTATTATTTTTTAAAATATTTTATCTATGCATCCATCCTTTATCAAACTTCTTAATCCAGCTGAGGCTTGCTTGTAGCATTGGGCACCAGGAACCAACCTTAGACAGGGACCGAGACCTTCCTGACAGGCACCAGCTCTGCATGACACTCAATGAGTGGGATATAAAATAGATATTTATCATGGGCACACATGTACAAATGGGTCCAAGATAGCTGGTGCTTTCCTTGCTATTTGTATCTGATTGTTAAATGTCAGCTGATTAATAAGAATAAAATAAAAAGAGACTCAAAGGAAACAAAACAACCAGGGCGGCACGGTGGCGCAGTGGCGCAGTAGTAGTGCTGCTGCCTTGCAGTTAGGAGATCAGGGTTCACTTCCTGGGTCCTCCCTGCATGGAATTTGCATGTTCTCCCCGTGTTTGCGTGGGTTTCCTTCCACAGTCCAAAGGTTTGTCTAGTATGTGCTTGTGTGTGTGTGTGTGCCCTGCGGTGGGCTGGCGCCCTACCCGGGACTTGTTCCTGCCTTGCACCCTGTGTTGGCTGGGATTGGCCCCAGCAGACTCCCGTAACCCTATATTAGGATATAGCAGGTTGGATAATGGATGGATGGATGGAGGAAACAACCACTTAATCAAAAATTAAGCCAAAGAAGCTTGTATATTCAATAACTGGTTGGTGCAAATGTCTGTGGCCATAGATGGACTTTCAAGATATAAAACTTGTAACCCCTGGCTGTCAGAAGTGACATCATTTGGTGATTTTTTTTTGCCATTGCTATGAATTCTATTAGTGGTGACACTACTGGTGCATTATTTTATTTCTGTTGTTATGACCCCGCACATTGTTAGGTGTGTGGTCTGCATGTGTACATAATGTCACAGGGGCATGGCGCCCATCTTTGAAACAGTGAGCTCTGTGCCCTGAAAGCATCTGCATTTTGTGTCTTCAGAGAAAAATTGAGTTTGCTTCTTTTCTTCCCAGTCTGCCTTTACTTAGCTATATCTTTTCCCTGTTTCTCGATTCCCACAGAAGAGGTTAAGAATACGCACTCTTCACACACCGTCGGCCGTTACATTTATTTTCTGTCTCTGATGCATCCCTAGGATTTTAATCCCTATAATTGTCATCATAATCAGCAAAGTGGGATTGGTACTATACCAGAACACGTTTGGAGGCTCAACAAAATGTCTACACATGACAGGAAATGAGTCGGATGTTTGTTTAAGAGATCTTAATTTAAATACTAAATGACAGGCAGAGGCACGCAGGATTAAAACATGTCAATGCTTCCAGTCAGGACTAAACACCTTTCCTCTGGTGTCAATTGTACACATTTCACTAGAAGCAAAACCAAATTTGTTTTGCAGATGTCTTTCATGATGCAAAGTGCCATACTTCATTGTAAATGCAGTTTGGCACAAATCGTTACTCTCAATACTACCTCTCAAAATAGATGAATTTGGATCACACATTCTTGCCTTGTCCCCTTTGATTTGGGGATCAGCTCCAGCTGCTCTGTGGCTCTGCCCTGGGTAAGCAGGTTAGGAAAATGGATGGATGGATGGGTATTTTTGCATCCATTATATCAATAGATTAATTCTTCATAGGACGTCTAGGTGGCAGAGTGAGCCAAGACAGTGCCAGACTGCGTGAGTATTCGGCCTTGAGTGTCTTTTACAGAAAGGAGCAAACAGAAGCCTTCAGCATTCTTTATGTATCACAGAATGAGCAGAGCTCTGTGGCAAATTTGGATCACCCGAGAAAACAATAAGAGTCATCTGCCAGTAAGTGTATGGTCAGTCTGGCTGTACTCGCACCCATCTTTCACTTCTTGGGATGGCATTATGCAAAGTAAGGTACCACCACCTATTTCTTTCCTTAAACAATATTGTTCCCTTTTGTATTTTATTTTTTACCTCTTCTGAGTGTCAGGTTTGGCCGTTAGCTCAGCCCAGTTTGCTGGAGGAGTTAAACTAAAAACTACATAATTCATTTCTTGACTGATGCTTATATTTGAGGTAATCTACAAATCACATATGCATAATAAGGTTTTTTTTTTTTTTTTTAAAACAGAGCACTGGTGTTTAAAGTAACTCACCCAAGATCTCACTTTACAATGTCACCTTGTAGTCCTGTCCTCAGTGGCTTGAATCTTTAATTCTTCCTAAGGTGTGAAGACAGGAGAACTGGTAAGTGGCTGGAGGTAAGAAAAGGATGCTAAGTAATGATAAAATTGTGAGATATGTTTTAAGACCATGGAGTGCTGTGGGCGATATGCCTAAGGCACTCTATCACTGATTAATGCTCATGAGCACCTTCTCCTCCTCCCCAGCTACATGCTGGGAATTCTGTGAGGCACAAGGAAGGCCAGAAGAGCGATGATCTTAGGAATTGTCATGAAAGATAGCATTGAGCCCACTTGGAAAAGTACGTAGGGGGAGTTCATATTGTAGCAAGAGCGAGCTCTCTTCCAGTTTAACTTCCTTTAAATCTAAAATGAGCCTCTGCGTCTCTACAGCCTTTTGTATCATGCCAGTTGAGCTTTAACCACTTCTGGGAAGACAACTGCTAGAGCCGAAACTCTGTTTGCTGACATCCCTGTCTGGGAACTTGGAACACATCTCGTCTTGATCAGCACTGAGCAGACAGTCGCCACAGGGAAGCCAAGGGCTGTCTGGACATTGCTGGCCCTTGTGTTTTGTGTCTTGAGGCAACGAGTATCAGCATGAAAGTGAAGCATTTCAGGTACGCACTTCTGTTTTATGTGCATGGTGTAACAAGCCTCTTGTCACCGGAATGAAAAAGATGGTGACAACAGTGAAGGAAATGTTTCCTTGTGGACATCAAGGGTGTAATGGGAGTACTACTACTCCAAAACACAGAACAATTTAGGTTTAAGTATGCATAATTGTAAAGAGAACAGTTTATATAATTGAATTTAAAAATAGTGTATGTCTACAGTATTAATATCTAATAAAAAATATTGACAGAAAAATGTTCATTGTTCAGCGAGAACCAACTTCAACACTCACAGCCCCACCAAAGACACTTACCCTGCTGAGTCAGCACTTCTGTATGTACTTTCTGCTCTATTTTGTAGACCTCTAAATCTCATCAGTACTCAGACCTTTCGTCATTTTTGCCAGAGATAAAGTGGGCACAATGAATGCAAGAGACTAGAGATGATTGCTGCAACACAATCCCCTCCAATAGCTGTATAAAGAGCAACAGATTATGAGAAGCAGTGTGGGAGGCCCGTTTGGAATTAGCCACATTGCCTCTTTCACCCAGAATGCATCAGAGAGAACACTTTGGAGAATTGTTCTCCATGAATGCTAGCAGGCACCCATGAAATAATTCTGTGTGTTTGGCGTTAAATACGCAGTGACTGGAGGGTCCTCTGCTTAGATAGCTTTAGGATTTCACTGTGGATTCTCAGACCTTGAGAGAATATAACCAAGACCTGCCCGTATGAAACGTCTCTAAATAAACGGGATGATTAAAGTCAGGGCCATGGAAGAAGTGAAGCAAGGGTTTAGGACAGTGACTGAAAATGCACATGCACACACATAACTGGATTAAGTTGAATAACCTCAAGGTTAAGGCACAAACCTGCTTCTTAAAAAGCTGCATTTACACGGGCAAGTAATCTTCTCCAGTTCTCTTTTGTCAGAATGTTCAGACATCGCTAAATTGGGCAAAAAAGAATTAAACATCATCATTGGGCACTGTGAATCTGAAAATAAGCATGATGCCTGTGATAAGTTTCTTATGTTTTTTTAAAAATGTGTTCTGGCAAATTGATGGTTTATTTATAGGTTTCTGTTACTGATGCAATAAACAAACTCAAACACCATAAAGAGTTGGAACACCAGCTAGTGTTCCCCATATAATTGATGAAAAAATAACAAAGTGGTTTTACAAGAACAAAACACGACAACGTCTTTTCAGATGCTAGCTAGTCATGAGCACAACTGTCTAAAAATGGCGGTGGAGCTGGTTTAAGGGCAGGGAGGAGGAAGAGACAAGCTTAGGGACTGAAACCCGGAAGTGATGTTACTCGTCATTCCTGTCACTGATCATTGGGCCTGCAGGAGACATGAGAGGGGAAGTATTAGGTGACAGTGCCAACCCTCAACTTGGGGTGGAATTACTGTTAGAAGACCTGGACTTCTCTTCCAAGTGCAGGTGTGTGACACCAGATTGCACGCAGATCACTCTTTTGTTCTTGGATGTTCAGTTGAGCCTTATACCAAGTGCTGCTGGAATAATAATAATGCAGGTTGTCACAAAAACGAGACATAAACAGATAAAGGTTTGGGGCAGCCACCCGTATAATATGGTATACTGGCTGCAAAAGTCGTTTTTATCAAATAACCAGCACTGAAGTGCATACAACTGAGTCCAGAACAAGACTGAGGGAAAAGGGGCAGGCTTTTAAAGGGGAAGACAGGAAGTGAGGTCATAAGGATCGGGCACGTGTTCTTCAATCATTGGATCGCGCCCGGACGTGACATCAGAGGGGCCGGAGCTGGTAAGGTCTACTTCCATTGGCTCAGTCCCGGAAGTGACGTCAAGAGAGCCAGGTGGAATCTCCCGGGAATGGTCTACAGGAAAGGGAGAAGAAGAGTCAGTGCACTCTGCCACATCCCGGCATGCCTCAGAACTGCCTTCATTCAAGCCCTTTAGCTGCATCCCATACGCACGTGTGTGACAAGGTATTTTCTACTTAAATAAGATAACTATTGCATTAGGTTACTCATTACCTTAACAAGCAATCTGACTATGTAGCACACGCTATGTTTAATGTGTTACCACCCTGCTTTCGACGGTGTATTGCTGAACTTAGTCCTGTATGCTTAATCTGGATCAGGCTTATTCGGACCCTAAACATTTGAGTCACCAGTTAACCTAACATTAATATCTTTGGAAAGTAGGAGGAAAACCAATGCAAACATGGTAGAAAGCAAGCAAATTTCACAGAGGTAGTGACTAGATTGGGATTCAAACCCATATTCCTGTATCCCTAATCTATTTTAGTTTGTTTAGATACACTGCAAAATTCTGACAGCCCCTTACCCCATCAAGATACAAAAGTGTCTGATAGGCCATACAATCAATAGGGATATACACTATGATGTACCGTCTGCTGCCTCTTACCTTGAAATATAAAATCCACTTCAGAAAATGGATGGAGAGAAGGTCATGGTTCAAATGAATAACACACTGTGCGGGTCCTTTTTGTGGCCCCCAGTCATCATCATCATCATTATCATTGGATGGCTGCTTATTGCTGCTGTCATTAGACAAAGTTTGTGCAGACAAGAACAAGTTTCCTCCATGACTCGTGATCTTCCGCTTCTCATTCAATTTCAGCTGGTGAGAGTTTGATGATATTGATGATATTGACAATGTGTTGTGCATATCTTGTTATTGGGAAACTGAATTTAGGCATTCCGATCCTCTCTGGTGGTTTGTACAGGGAGTACTTTCTTATGAGTTCTTCGGGGTTTCATTGGAGCATTTGTTCTATCCATGAGTTGCCTTTTGATGACTATTTCTAATACCAGTTTTAGGTTTACATGACTGTATATTTCAGTGTTTTGAAATGTGGTCAGTATGCTTTATTTTCAGCATTATTCTGTAGCAGTTTGTTGTGTAATTATCTAAGGTTCTCTTGATTTGTTCACTCAGAGTCCAAGTTTCGCTAGCATTCAAATGAATGCTCAGGCATGAGGCATTAAATACCGTAACTGAATCTTGAGTTGAGTTGTTAGGTTGTGTTTGCCAGATATTTTTTAACTTCCAGAAAGCTCCCCAGGCTTGGGCTTTTCGAGTTCTAACATCATTAATTGTATTGGCAACCACTGATCCTGAATATTTGAAGTTGCCCACAATCTTGATTTGTTCTCCTTTGAGCTCTAATGGGAAGTGAGGGCCATAATAAGGGCAATTATCATTTATTCAGTTTTATTAGTATTTATTTTGAGACCAACAAAATTGGCTATTGAACCCAATTTCTCTAGCTGCTGCTGTGATCTCTCGTGGTCCATCTCCAGAAGTGCTATGTTGTTGGCATAGTCTGAGCTATTGAGCCTTTGCTAATGCATTTGCGAGCTTTGTCTAGGCCAAATGGAAGAAGGTCAATGTTGAACTGCTCAAAACCATGATGTCCAATGAAAATTTGATCACAAAGTGAAAATTGGTTCACTGCCTTGGCCAGCTTGATTCTGGATTCTGCTCAGGAGGCTTACAATGTGACATCATGCAACCAGATCCTGGGTATCAAACAAAATTGAAACTGTCCTAGCTGGGTGAGTACCACAACACTAAATCTACTTGATGAAAGAAACAAGGTGAAGAAGATCTATTTATCCAGTCTTTTATCGAGGAAACACTGGAGGAACCTAGCTCAACAAGTCACAGGTTCATATCAAGCTGCCAAAAATGCTCATCTTGATAATCAGTTCAAAGAGTTAGAACATGCCACCAGAATAAATAAATTAAGCAGGACATTAGAAATAGTAAATTATCTTAGCGGGTAGCGCTGCTGCCTTGCAGTAAGGAGACCCGGGTTCACTTGCCAGGTCCTCCCTGCATGGAGCTTGCATGTTCTCCCTGTGTCTGCGTGGGTTTCCTCCAGGTGCTCCGGTTTCCTCCCACAGTCCAAAGACATGCAGGTTAGGTGGACTGACGATTCTAAATTGGCCCTAGTGTATGCTTGGTGTGTGTGTGTGTGTGTGTATCCTGCGGTGGGTTGGTGCCCTGCCTGGGATTGGTTCCTGTCTTGCGCCCTATGTTGGCTGAGATTGGCTCCAGCAGACCCCCGTGACCTTGTGTTCGGATTGGAAAATGGTTGGATGGATTTTAGCTGGAGAAAGGAAAGAAAGCAGGTCTATATTTTAAGACCCTAAAGATCTACTCGAAGAATGGACTCGATACTTTGAAACATTGTTAAATGGTAAACTTTCATTGAGCAACAAATCTCTTCCGCCACCAATGGCTTATGACCTGGAAATCAATACAGACAACTTCACCAAGAGAGTACTAGATAGAGCAATTGAACAACTTTACAACAACAAAGCACCAGGCCTCAACATTGTGGTCACAGCTGAAGTGCTGAAGCAAGGTAGCAAGTTTATACATTTGCAACTGCTGAAGATCTGCCAAAATGTCTGCAACACAAACAAGGCCTCCAAACTAAGGACTACCATCATCATTGTCCCAGTGCCTAAGAAGGGTAATCTCCTGCTAATGACGAACTATCGAGGCATCTCTCTCATGTCAACTGCAGCTGAAGTTTACAATACTACTCTCAATTGTATATATCCGATCATCGACAAGCTTCTTAGAAAGAATCAGGCAGGCTTTCGAAAGGAGCAAAATTGCATTCATTGACTGAGAGAGCAATAATGAGAACCATATCACTTTATGTTACTTTTATCGACTTCAAGAAACATTCCACTCCATCAAGCGCAGTGTAATGATTGCCATTTTATGCCACAATGGAATTACGGAAAAACTAGTCCAAGCAGTAAAAGTCCTCTATGAAGACCCGAAAAGTAATGTTCTAGTAGATGGGCAATTATTGAATGAGTTTAGTACTAGAACAGGTGTCCTCCAAAGAGAGGTATTGGTACCATTTCTATTTATAATTGTGACTGACTATGTCATGCATTAACTCAGAAAAACAATTTGGTCTCGTTACACACCCTAGACAAAGCTTAGTTGACACCCATTTCTAAAATCATAGGCTTTAAACCCCTGGGAGACAATTCCTAGAAACCTAGTTGGATGGAGTACAGGTAGAATCATGAATGCAGTTCAAATTGACAGGAGAGACATTATGCTAAGTATACACAATAAAGATTAGTAGAATAAAATATAGATATCATTTGGAACAATAAAGACCATGAAACATTTTAGAGAATAAATGATGGAAGAACAGCTCCTGAATGGGGAAAGGACAAGATGGAAATGGCAATCTTGAGGTTTAACAAGAGCATTTATACATTAAACAAAAGGTGAGATTGTGGCTGTTCTGATCACCTTAGTACACTGATCAGAGTGACTGGGCGTAACCATTTTAAATTTTAAACCCTGCATCTTTATCCAATCTGTAACTCTAAGCTAGTGCACCATGACAAGCTACCCAGAATCCATAATGGCAGTGGCTTAGCTGATTTACGCTGAGATTACTTGTTTGTAAAGCAGTACAAGACTCCATTAAAAGGTGCCCCTATCCTCCTGATTTAGTTCCTTGACAATTGCTGTTCCTGTGCATCTTCTGCCTGGCAGGGTCTTTCACTGTGGTGATGACTGTGAAATAATGATATTCTATAGACTGAACACCATCTCTGCATGGCGCGAGGGACTTGAAATGCTGCCATTTTGACACCCTGGCCCAGAATGGAGAGTAGCAAATTAATAATGACTAGATGCACATTTAGATTTGCCCAGTTTTCTAAAGGCCAATCAGATATTTCAGTCCCAGTGTCCAGTCTTCTTTTCAAAAGCAGGGCTTAAATGGCTCTGCAGTCTGCTGTTTCTGATCTGGCTGGTTGTAATTAAGATCTCCCAGTACTCACATTAGGGGAAGGGCTGCTCCCGATAATTGCTTCACAATTAAGATAATTGGAAAGACATCTTTTAAGCAGCATGTAACAAAGCAAGGCCTTCTCTGTGACCTAAGAGATAAGCAAGAGGCAATTATTTTAAAACTGTAAGGAAGCCGTTTATCAGGTCTTCAAATAAAAAAAAAAATATGTGCAGTGAAATATCGGCAAAAATATGCTTCGCATAAAGATATGGTGATGCTGCTGACCTTCTAAAAGTCAATGGTGGCGTCCCTGCTCAGTAGTGAAATGAGCCTGTCCTAGCAATCCTCAGCTATGAGACGGGTTAACACAAATCTTCTCTTGAGAATTCACACTTTAACCTTAGAAGACCTTTGTAAGAGGAATGGCTTCCTACATTTTTCATCTACTGTCTGAAAAAACAAATGTAATACAACATGAAAAAACAAAGTCGGTTAAGAAACGCACATTAATAACAGTCCAGTAACAAATGATGAATGGTTTTCGGAATGATTCATAACCATACAGTACAGCTGGCCTGACTCCTGCCATGTTTAAGCCTGGGCAAGTTGGATATCATCTCAAATGCGGTACCACAAGAATACAGTACATGAAAGTTCACTATCTACCATATTAGAAGGACAGATGTCTGTGTATCTGTCCAGCTGCTATTGTCTCTGACACTCCTACAGATGATACATCACACATATTTATTTGTAGTAATAAAATGCATTGTATTTGTTATTCCAGCTGATTGCATATCGCAAACATTAGAACTGTTTTTAAACTGCTCAAAAAAATTAAAGGAACACTTTGAAAACACATCAGATCTCAATGGGAAAAAGAAATCCTCCTGGATATCTATACTGATATAGACTGGGTAATGTGTTAGGAACGAAAGGATGCCACATCGTTTGATGGAAATGAAAATGATCAACCTACAGAGCCCTGAATTCAAAGACGCCCCAAAAATCAGAGTGAAAAAATTCTGTGGCAGGCTAGTCCATTTTGCCAAAATTTAATTGCAGCAACTCAAAATTGTACGCAGCACTTTGTATGGCCCCTGTGTTCTTGTATACATGCCTGACAACATCGGTGCATGCTTCTAATGAGATGACAGATGGTGTTGTGGGGGATCTCCTCCCAGATCTGGACCAGGGCATCACTGAGCTCCTGGATAGTCTGAGGTGCAACCTGGTGGCATTGGATGGACCAAAACATAATGTCCCAGAGGTGTTCTATTGGATTTAGGTCAGGAAAGTGTGGTGGCCAGTCAATGGTATCAATTCCTTCATCCTCCAGGAACTGCCTGCATACTCTCACCACATGAGGCCAGGAATTGTCGTGCACCAGGAGCCACTGTACCAGCATAGGGTCTGACAATGGGTCCAAGGATTTCATCCTGATACCTAATGGCAGCCAAGGTGCCTTTGTCAAGCCTGTAGCGGTCTGTGTGACCCTCCATGGATATGCCTCCCCAGACAATCATTAACCCACCACCAAAGTGCTCATGCTGAATGATGTTACAGGCAGCATAATGTTCTCCATGGCTTCTCCAGACCCTTTCACTTCTGTCAAGTGCTCAGGGTAAACCTGCTCTCATCTGTAAAAAGCACAGGGCACCAGTGGTGCATCTGCCAATTCTGGTATTCTATGGCGAATGCCAATCGAGCTGCATGCTGCTGGGCAGTGAGCTCAGGGCCCATTAGAGGACATGGGGCCCTTGGGTCACCCTCATGAAGTCTTTCTGGTTGTTTGGTCAGAGACATTCACACCAGTGGCCTGCTGGAGGTCATTTTGTAGGGCTCTGGCAGTGCTCATCCTGTTCCTCCTTGCCCAAAGGAGCAGATACTGGTCCTTCTGATGGGTTATGGACCTTCTATGGCCCTCCCCAGCTCTCCTAGAGTAACTGCTTGTCTCCTAGAATCTCCTCCATGCCCTTGAGACTGTGCAGGGAGACACAGCAAACCTTCTGGCAATGACACGTATTGATGTGCCATCCTGGAGAAGTTGGACTACCTGTGCAACCTCTGTAGGGTCCAAGTATCGCCTCATGCTACCAGTAGTGACACTGACTGTAGCCAAATGCAAAACTAGTGAAGAAACAGTCAGAAAAGATGAGGAGGGAAAAATGTCAGTGGCCTCCACCTGTTAAACCATTCCTGTTTTGGGGGTCATCTCATTGTTGCCCCTCTAGTGCATCTGTTGTTAATTTCATTAACACCACAGCAGCTGAAACTGATTAACAACCCCCTCTGCTACTTAACTGACCAGATTAATATCCCATAAGTTTCATTGACTTTATGCTATACTCTGATTAAAAAGTGTTCCTTTAATTCTTTTGAGGAGTATATAAATCCCATACCAAATGGCATAAACCATATATGTATGAGAGCACCCCAAAGCCCTAAGAACAGGGAACTACAGTTGGTAGAGAGGCAAGGTGCAGTCTGGGCATAAGCAGATGTTGCTCCCTCCCAATGCTAGAAGGCTGACTAGTAATATGTGTGCCGCCTTATAAAAAGAAAACAAGGCCATGGAGGGCCTTCAGACCTCCAAATTGTCAGAGGGTATTGTACAGTGCCAGGGTTGGGAGAAAACTAATGGATTTTCCCTTTAAAGCAGGGAAACATGGAGTGGGCTACTTTGTGGTCCTTTTAAGGTGGACTGACATCTCATTAGCAGGTACACAAGGGTCACTTGAGGGAACTGCAGCCTGATGGCACTAGCCACCACACATGTGATCCCCAGGCTTGACCAAATGTCATCCAGGTGTAGTGTTGTGAATTGTTCCAAGGGGAAAGGCTAATTGTAGTTAAAGTTCTCCTCAAAACTCACACAATCTCATATAATTTCAAGATGCATTGAACAATAATCAATTTGACGAAAAAAAATCAAGAAAACAATTGGGATTAAACAGTAGCTACCTAGTTCAGTATGTTTACTGCCAGCAATTTAATGACCGAAGATCAAACCTCATGCAGAGTAACAGGGAGTGAGCATTAATAAAAATATTCATGACAGCACTGTAATTGTCTTTATTGTCATTAGCTGACCCATAGTTAAGCATGGATGACTTTTTAACCCAAGTAACACCAGCAGAAGGTACTTCATGTTTAATTCTCATCAATTAACTGTAAAAAATGTTATACAGTATATTTTTAAAAATGAAGCACTAATGAGTTCCGTACACAAAGAGACACTCATCATGTCTGTGTATGACATTTCAGTGTGTATATCATGGGAATCATACTGTTAACATGTGCTGGCATTGTGTTGAGTTACAGTAAACCTGCTGAAGCCCGTGAGACTCCGCGTGATAAGACATAATGGTGCTCAGTCTTTAAACTAACAAATCCATCAGATTGTCTTTGGTCCTTGTCCTGGCCTTTCTTTCAGGCTTATGCTCACTAATTGCACCTTGAGATGTGATAATCTGTTGATTATAACCTTCCAAAACTAATGAAGTGGAAACTGAGTGTTGAGTGTGGAAAGTGGAATGGCATGCAAGGAAAATGGGTGGCCCAGAACGGAATGAGCACAAGCATTGAGAAATTAACATCCATTCCAAAACTGTCAGGAGAGCAAGATATAGATGCGGAAACAGGAGAAACGTCAAAAATAATCAGGTACAACACGCGATGACATCAAAGCAATTGGAATGTAGTCAAGAAGCCTAAACTTCTTTCTCATTAATGCTAAATAATTGACTAAAGGACCTTCACAAGGGTGGCGATCCTGCTAACAGCAAGTATTTACTCTTTCTTCCAGACGGGCAGAGTCAGGGGCAAGCAGCATGTGAAAGGAGGGGCTAAGAATGGAGCGAAGGCACAACAGAATCACCAGCTTTCAATTTATTGTAATGCAGAGTCATAAATATGGCATGAGAAGTGGGTGAGGCCCCCATAAGACCATAAAACAGACTAGGGCTGTCACTGGCCTACCAAGAAGAGGCGCACTCCAAGTCAGCCAGCCTCCAACTGCAACCAACAGGCTGTGGCCTACACAGGGCTACAAACGGGGTACTGTCTTTGAAAATAATCAGTAAAGTCACAAACATAACTAAAATGCCTTATAAGGGAGAGACCTCATGAAACCCTGGCTTGTATCGACAGTCTCTAAGAAATCTTTAACAGGAGTAGTGGAAGCCGTAACTAGCCCAAGTGTGAGTGAGCTTGAGAATAATAATCATAATAATAGTAATAATAATAATACACTTTATTTATGTAGCCCTAGGCTCATTGTTTTTTTTAAAAAAAACACAAAAAACAAAGTGAGTTTTACGTGGTTTTGGAGGCTTTAGAGCTCCAGGCAGTGTTCATGCGAGAACCTGTTGGACGTGGAGACAGGAAGAAGCGGGTTAGTTGAAAAAGAGAGGTGGCTGTGAGATGAGCGACAGAGGCGAACGAGCGGGGTTAGCCTGCGAAGAGGCATGGCATAGTTTGGATAGCGCTCCAGGTGACCAAAGAAAAGCCAGGCAGCTCCTCGGACAAGGAGGAAAAACAACAAGTTTTACCCCATTTGGACAGACTAGCTCCCTTTTGTTTGCAAAGTTTTGCCGTGAGCCTGCCTGCAGGGCAACTCCATCATTTTTCCACAGCGTGGAAGTGCTGTGTTTGGACAATGGACACTGGTTTTCACTTCACTTATTTGTGAGTACTGTGACCTTTTATGTTGGCTCGTTAGAGTGAACGGGCCTTAACGTTTTTTGGCCACCATGTTCTCGAGCGTTGACCAGGCCTGCAACGAGGGGTGTGTGTGTGTGTCTGTGGGCCCCTAAAGTTGTTAAGTTAACATGAGGTTTTAGTAATTAAGTAAACTCATATTATAGATTTCGTTATTGTGTTTTTTATTAACAGTGGGATGTTTTAAGTGCTGGTAAAAGCAAACAGCTAAAAGTACATTTGTAAGGTTTAAGTATACTGCCTGAACCTATAAGGTATTTGTTATGAAGAGTAAATATACTGAAACTTGTGTGAGTTTTCGAATTTCTGTAATCTATAATTTGTGGGAATTTTGAATCTTAACTATAAATAGTTTTATTTATTTTTTTATATTTTTCCAATTTAGTCAATAAATTTTGTTATATTTTGGGAACATATTTATATTGTGAATTGTGTTACAAGTTAGTAATTGTGAAACAGCTGGCAGATTACTACTGGGCAGTAGGTATTAGTTAAGGGATTCCAATTTATCCTCTAAAAACACATACTTAAAATTAAAGGGGTTTTCTAAAAATCAGTTTAGGGAAATAGAATTTACAAACTTAGGGTGCTATCCTATGGCTAAAGGGTAAAGAAAGCGCTACATTTAAGTCACCTTTCATAACACACTCAAGGTCACCTCACAGAGTAGAAAATAAAAACTTTAGTAAAATCTACGATAATAAAATAATCTGTAAACATTAAAGCAGTAAGTAAACAATAAATAATAGTGAAATCAGCATGATCTAAGCAGTAATCGACGAGAGTAAGTAGCAAATATTACAAAGAACAGTTGGTTCACAGTGTAAAGACCTCTCAGAATAAGTGAGTTTTTAAAGCAGTTTTAAAGTCTCTAAGGGTGATTTCGGAGGGTAAGATGTTTAAAGTGCTCCAGAGTTTGGGTGCAACAACAGCAAGGTTATCAGTTGGGAGAATCACAGGGAATGAACAGCAGCAGATCAGTGATGCAGCTGGCGATCAGGTTATGTAAAGCTTAAAAGGTGAGGAGAAGAATTTTGAAGTTAATCCAAAATGACACAGGGAGCCAGTGGAGCTAAATAAGGTGAGGTATACTTTGTTAATATTGTCTGTGTGCTGATTGTGGTGGCAGAGTTTTGAATGAGCTGTGATCTGTGAAGGTGATTGTTTGAGATGCTCTAAAGAATGTCATTACATTGGACAATGTGAGATGTAACTGAGACATTGACTAACACTTCAGTGCTACACTGTGCCAAAGCAGGGTGAGTTGGCAGTGAGAGATGACCCAGTGTTACCCTGTGTTGAGAACTTTTGTTCTGATTGTTAGAAACCCAAACAGCCTGATGGAGAAAGCTAGAGTACCTGATAATAGACCTGTAAATAAATCTGGACAAGACAAAATACATGAGAAGCACAAAGAGTAGGGTACAATTTAGCGAAGTAGAGACATTGAGCAACTTTAACAGAAAACCTCAGAGGGTGAATGAATTTAAATGTTTAGGATTAATTTATTAAGAAAACAACGAGAAATATTCTGAAGTTAAAGCAAGACTGGATGCAGTTAACATGTACTATTATGCTTTACAAGGACTATTGAAATTAAGTCTGTTGACTAGAAAACTAAAGGTGCAGATTTACAAAGTCACAGTGAAATCTGTCTTTCTGTAGGGGACTGAATGCTGGACATTAAGAAAAAAAAAAAAAACATGCTGCGAACTTGGGAAAGAAAGGTCTTGAGGAAGACATTTGGGCCCATAAATGAAGATGACTTCAGCATTAGTCCTTGTGTCATGGAGCTGTATAAGAACATAAACCTAGTGAGGGAAGTGAAAATGAGAAGACTGCAGTGGCTGGATGCATAGACAGGTTAAATGGTGTTAGAACTCTTAAGGAACTAATAAATACTAACCCATAATGCAGCAGAGGCATTGAATGACCAAGAAAACAGTGCAGAACGATCTGAAGATTCTCCAAGTGATAGGACGGAGAATAACAAAGTAAGAGAAAGAGAACAATGGAGCAGAAGCAATAAAGTGGCTAAGGCCAAGGCTCTCCATGGGCTGTAGCACCACTGCGATTGGACTGGATTGTATTGTGAGTGTGTGCCATGATGGACTGGCACCCCAGTTTCAAACTTAACACTCAGTACTGTCAGGGTGGGTGCCGAACTAGATAAGCAGGTTAGGGATTGTAAGGGTGGAGAAAAAGACGCTTGGAAAGGTATACTCTGTGAAGGATGCTGCACAAATGATAATTGATTTGCTTTACATAACCTTATATCTCTGTTTATCCAATCGAATATAGTGAGATGTTCTGTATGCTGCCCGTAATTTATTTATAATGATCCAGAACAACATTCCTGTTAATCTGCTGCATAATTAATTTTCTTTGTAGTTGTAACTACTGTTAATCTGATTCCTGGCTTTAGTGTGTCTCCCGCTAATCACTCAGTTGCTGCGTTCCCAGAACTGATGCAACACACAGCAGGCAGGTGAGCATGAATAAGTCATGTGCGCTTCATGTCTCAGTCGGCACAGGCAGCCCACCGTTAACTCTTTTCCTTCCTTTACAGGTAAATATTGTGCTTTTCAATTTCTTCTTTGTCTCTTTTTTGTGCTCTACACATTGTAATTCTATAAATGCCTTTTGTTTCCAACACATTAAAGGGTTCTTGCAGTAGGCATCCAGCTGTAGAGCATAAGGTGCCTCACTTACTGGAGTAAACCTAAATTCATCCCACTTCTTCACCTTATTAAAAACACCTCCCATGTTGATTTTCTCAGCCGACTTTGCTTTCACTTAGAGATAAAGATTAGATCAAAGAAGCAGCCCTAATGTCTCCAATCTAAATCAAGTTAATTAGATCAGCTTCTGTAATAACAAATGAACCTTTATATCTCCCGTGGAGCCAATAAAAGTGATTTGAAAAGGCAGGTTAACTTGAGTCCTTGATCCTTGAGTGAATTCCATTTTATTAAAAAAAACAACATAAAACATTCAGGAGTAACTCCGTCCCACAGGCTGACATTTGCGGAGCAGATATTGCAGTTTCATTTAAATAAGGGGGTCGGATGAAGCAGGTTAGCATTATTAATTGGGCAAATCTTCCGAGTCAAACTGTGTGAGATTTGGGAATACAGGCGGAAAAAAAGAAAAAGCTTGGATGCAGTTCTTGGTGGAAGGCTATAATGAAACGAAGGCTCTCCTAATTCTTTAGAGTAGAGTCACAGCTGGAGACCCCAGAAGAACAGTGGCGTCAACAAACTCCCTGTGTGGAGGACTAGAGTCACAGTGGCTTTTTATACCAAATGTGCATTTAATTAGAAGCCAGGGAGAGGCCTTTGCGACACCATGCTGCTTATTTCTTTGTACATTTACATTTCTCAAGCACACAGTAACTACTCGATTTATTAAAAACACCAGTTATGAAAAGAGTAGTTCCATGCCTCAAAATATCCCTGACATTTATTTTATAATTCAGTCAACTAATATTCTACCTATCCTTGTAAATCAAGGAGTGAATGGCACTTTTTAATATATATAATGATTGCTTAATTGATCCTTCCTAAATTTGGAAGATATTTCTATGAAAGTGTTAACTTGGCCCTTTATCCACCCGTTAACTGTTCTAAACATTCAGGACCATGGAGAGCAACGTTGGGCCACATATAGGACCTATGAAAAGTGTCTACTATGGTGGGAGATTTCACATTTTCTTGTTATACAATATTGAATCACGATGGATTTAATTTGGTGTTTTTGGGATTGATTGACAAAAAAAGACTCTTTATTGTCTCTGCAAAGTGATATAAATTAATATAAAACACAAAATAATTGATCACATTAGGATTCACCATTACTATATCCAAATGGTTTTAGAAGCCATAGAATTAGTTCAATGGAGGTCACCTGTCTGGGGTTTTAATTGATTAGTATTAAATGTGCCTTAAATGTGAAATATCTAGCTTGTGGGGAGTCAGTATGGTGACCTAACCTACACAATGAAGTCAAAAGCAACTCCATGAAAAGGTAATTGAAAAGCACAAGTCAGAGGATGAAGATGAGAAAATATCCCAGTCACTGAATATCCCCTGGAGTCTGGTAAAATCATTAAGGAATGGAAAGAGTATATGGCACAGCTGAGAATCTGCTAGAGTGGGCCGTCTACAAACACTTCGAGAATGAACAAGACAAAGACGAGTGAGAAAAGCCACCAAGAGCAGGGCCACCTTAACACATGGGCAATGGGCAGTTGCCCAGGGGCCCCATGAGCATAAGGACCCCATGCTAATCTATGTACGTTGTGACTTGCTGAGTGGTTGTGTAGGTAGGAGCCCCAGTGCACTGCCTTGCCTGGGGGCTTATAATACTGTTAAACAGCCCTGACCAAGAGACCTGTGAGGACTCTCAAGGAGTTACAAGCAACAACTGTTGCCCTGGTGCTTCATCAGTTGCAGCTTGATATACATATGATATCCGATATGGTGTTCCACAAGGCTCTATCCTGGGTCCGCTGTTATTCTCAATCTACATGCTTCTGTTAGGTCAGATTATCTCAGGGCACAACGTGAGCTACCACAGCTATGCTGATGACACACAGCTGTACTTGTCAATAGCACCTGATGACTCCGATTCTCTTGATTCACTAACACAATGTCTGACTTGTATCTCAGAATGGATGAATAGTAACTTTCTCAAGTTAAATAAAGAGAAAACTGAAATCTTAGTGATTAGCAATAATGGATACAATGAGGATATTAGAAATAAACTGGATACATTAGGATTAAAAGTCAAGACAGAGATAAATAGCTTGGGGTAATTGTTGACTGTAATCTGAATTTTAAATCGCATATTAATCAGATCACTAGGACAGCATTTTTTCACTTAAGAAACATAAGTAAAGTTAGACCTCTTATATCACTGAAAGATGCTGAGAAATTAGTTCACGCGTTTGTTTTCAGTCGACTAGATTACTGTAACGCACTCCTCTCAGGACTACCCAAGAAAGACATAAATCATTTGCAACGAGTGCAGAATGCAGCTGCTAGAATCCTAATTAGGAAAAGAAAATCCGAACACATTTCTCCAGTTTTAATGTCACTACACTGGTTACCTGTGTCATTCAGGATTGACTTTAAAATTCTGCTTATGGTTTATAAAGCCTTAAATAATCTCGCTCCATCTTATATATCGGAATGTCTGATATTCCAAATCGTAACCTTAGATCCTCAAATGAGTGTCTCCTTAGAATTCCAAGAACAAAACTTAAAAGAAGTGGTGAGGCGGCCTTCTGCTGCTATGCACCTAAAATCTGGAATAGCCTGCCGAATTCGCCAGGCTGATACAGTAGAGCAGTTTAAAACACTGCTGAAAACACATTACTTTAACATGGCCTTTTTATAACTTCAATTTAACTTAATTTAACTTAATCCTGATACTCTATATGTTTAATTTCCTCATAATAATTACTCATGGTGGCTCTAAAATCCGTACTGACCCCTACTCTCTTTTTCTGTTTCTTTTTCCGGTTTCTTTGTGGTGGTGGCCTGCGCCACCTCCACCTACTCAAAGCTTCATGATGCTCAAACAATGATGGATGGATTAAAAGGCAGAATTCTACGTGACCATCATTATCAAGCCCTTCCGTGAGAACCCTAAATACAAAGAGGACTGCTTCATTTATGTTAGGTAGAATGCCCAGAGGGGACTGGGCAGTCTCATGGTCTTATACAGATTTTATTTTTTCTCCAGCCATCTGGAGTTTTTTTTGTTTTTTCTGTCCCCTCTGGCCATTGAACCTTACTCTTATTCGATGTTAATTAATGTTGATTTATTTTGTTTTCTTATTGTGTCTTTTATTTTTCTATTCTTTATTATGTAAAGCAATTTGAGCTACTGTTTGTATGAAAATGTGCTATATAAATAAATGTTGTTGTTGTTGTAGCTTTACTGGCAAAGTAGAGAGCAACAAAGAGAAAAAAATAGACATGATACATTGTCAGAAGACACATGGGAGTCTTTGAAGTCTACGGGAAGAAGGTGTTAGAGTGTGATGAGACCAAAATGAGACTAAACATCATGCTTGATGTTAACCAAACACATCGTCCCCACCGTGATGCTTGGTGGTGGCAGCATCATGCTGTGAGGGTGCCTTTCTGAAGCAGGCCCTTGTGAGGGTAACATGCATACAGAAAAATGCACAGAAATCATAAAAGAAAACATAATGCATTCTGCAAGAAACTTGCACCCTGGAAGAAGATTTGTTTTCTAACAAGACACCAACCCCAAGCATAAAGGGGGTTCAAAATGACAATGTTAATTTGGCGGTGCCAGAGTTCAGGTGTCAATCCAATTGAGGATTTGTGGATGAACTTTAAAAAGGTTGCTACCTGACAGAGTTTGAGCAGTTTTGCAAAGGAGAATTAGGCAAAGATGTCAGTGTCCAAATGTGCAAAGAAGTGATAAGAAGACACCAGTGCACACAAACTCAAGGCTGTCAAAGGTGCATCTACTAAATACTGGCATGAAGGGGGTGAATGCTAATTAGAGAAATTGTTTTGTGTTTTATAATTGTAACTAGCCATCCCCCGCGGCTTCGCCCGCGTATTAGTGAAACAGGACAGTGAGGATGGCCCCGCCCAGCTCCCTACTCCTGACGTCACTCTTCACTCTCTCCTCGGCCCGCAGCCTCTGTCTTGGATTAGCGCGAATATATCGCTCCTGCAAGCGAAGTATGATTCTTAGCGCAATGAGAGAAGTCACAAAATCAACCGGAATGCTTAAGCAAATCATAAAAAAAAACCTAATCTCCATCCATCCATCCATCCATCCATTCTCTTCCGCTTATCCGAGGTCGGGTCGCGGGGCAGCAGCTTAAGCAGAGAGGCCCAGACTTCCTCTCCCGGCCACTTCTTCCAGCTCTTCGGGAGAATCCCAAATGCGTTCCCAGGCCAGCCGGGAGACATAGTCCCTCCAGCGTGTCCTGGGTCTTCCCGGGCCTCCTCCCGGTTGGGCGTGCCCGAACACCTCACCAGGGAGGCGTCCAGGAGGCATCCTGATCAGATGCCGAGCCACCTCATCTGACTCCTCTCGATGCGGAGGAGCAGCGGCTCTACTCTGAGCCCCTCCCGGATGACTGAGCTTCTCACCCTATCTTTAAGGGAAAGCCCAGACACCCTGCGGAGGAAACTCATTTCAGCCGCTTGTATTCGCGATCTCGTTCTTTCGGTCACTACCCATAGCTCATGACCATAGGTGAGGGTAGGAAGGTAGATCGACTGGTAAATTGAGAGCTTTGCCTTACGGCTCAGCTCCTTTTTCACCACGACAGACCGATGCAGAGCCGCATCACTGCGGATGCCGCACCGATCCGCCTGTCGATCTCACGCTCCATTCTTCCCTCACTCGTGAACAAGACCCCGAGATACTTGAACTCCTCCACTTGGGGCAGGATCTCTCCCCAACCCTGAGAGGGCACTCCACCCTTTTCGGCTGAGGACCATGCTCGGATTTGGAGGTGCTGATTCTCATCCCAGCCGCTTCACACTCAGCTGCGAACCGATCCAGAGAGCTGAAGATCACGGCCTGATGAAGCAAACAGGACAACATCATCTGCAAAAGCAGTGACCCAATCCTGAGTCCACCAAACGGACCCCTTCAACACCCTGGCTGCCCTAGAAATTCTGTCCATAAAAGTTATGAACAGAATCGGTGACAAAGGGCAGCCCTGGCGGAGTCCAACTCTCACTGGAAGCGGGCTCGACTTACTGCGGCAATGCGGACCAAGCTCTGACACGGTTGTACAGAGACCGAACAGCTCTTATCAGGGGTCCGGTACCCCATACTCCCGAGCACCTCCCACAGGATTCCCGAGGACACGGTCGAATGCCTTTTCCAAGTCCACAAAACACATGTAGACCGGTCGGGCAAACTCCCATGCACCCTCCAGGACTCTGCTAAGGGTGAAGAGCTGGTCCACTGTTCCGCGACCAGGACGAAAACCACACTGTTCCTCCTGAATCCGAGGTTCGACTATCCGGCGGACCCTCCTCTCCAGAACCCCGAATAGACTTTTCCAGGGAGGCTGAGGAGTGTGATCCCTCTATAGTTGGAACACACCCTCCGGTCCCCTTTTAAAGAGGGGACCACCACCCCGGTCTGCCAATCCAGAGGCACTGTCCCGATGTCCATGCGATGTTGCAGAGGCGTGTCAACCAAGACAGTCCTACAACATCCAGAGCCTTAAGGAACTCCGGCGTATCTCATCCACCCGGGGCCCTGCCACCAAGGAGTTTTTTGACCACCTCGGTGACTTCAGTCCCAGAGATGGGAGAGCCCACCTCAGAGTCCCCAGGCTCTGCTTCCTCATTGGAAGGCATGTTAGTGGGATTGAGGAGGTCTTAGAAGTACTCCTCCCACCGACCCTAGCGTCGAAGTGAGGTCAGCAGCGCACCATCCCCACTATATACGGTGTTGACACTGCACTGCTTCCCCTCCTGAGACGCCGGACGGTGGACCAGAATCTCCTCGAAGCCGTCCAAAGTCGTTCTCCATGGCCTCCAAACTCCTCCCATGCCCGAGTTTTGCCTCAGCAACAACGAAGCCGCGTTCGCTTGGCCTGCGGTACCTATCAGCTGCCTCCAGAGACCCACAGGACAAAAAGTCCTATAGGACTCCTTCTTCAGCTTGACGGCATCCCTCACGCCGGTGTCCACCAACGGGTTGGGGATTGCCGCCACGACAGGCACCGACCACCTTGCGGCCACAGCTCCGGTCAGCCGCCTCAACAATAGAGGCACGGAACATGGCCCATTGGACTCAATGTCCCCACCTCCCTCGGGGCGTGGTTGAAGTTCTGCGGAGGTGGGAGTTGAAGCTACTTCTGACAGGGACTCTGCCAGCCGTTCCCAGCAGACCCTCACAACACGTTTGGGCCTACCAGGTCTGACCGGCATCTTCCCCCACCATCGAAGCCAACTCACCACCAGGTGGTGATCAGTTGACAGCTCCGCCCCTCTCTTCACCCGAGTGTCCAAGACATATGGCGCAAGTCCGGCGACACGACCACAAAGTCGATCATCGACCTGAGGCCTAGGGTGTCCTGGTGCCAAGTGCACATATGAACACCCTTATGCTTGAACATGGTGTTCGTTATGGACAATCCGTGGCGAGCACAGAAGTCCAATAACAAAACACCGCTCGGGTTCAGATCGGGGGGGCCATTCCTCCCAATCACGCCCTTCCAGGTCTCACTGTCATTGCCCACGTGAGCATTGAAGTCTCCCAGCAAAACGAGGGAATCCCAGAAGGTATGCCCTCTAGCAACCCCTCCAGAGACTCCAAAAAGGGTGGATACTCCAAACTGCTGTTCGGCGCATACGCACAAACAACAGTCAGGACCCTTCCCCACCCGAAGGAGGGAGGCCACCCTCGTCCACGGGGTAAACCCCAATGCACAGGCTCCAGTGGGGGCAATAAGTATGCCCACACCTGCTCGGCGCCTCTCACCGGGGCAACTCCAGAGTGGTAGAGAGTCCAGCCCCTCTCAAGGAGATTGGTTCCAGAGTCCAAGCTGTGCGTCGAGGTGAGTCCGACTATATCTAGCGGAACCTCTGACCTCGCGCACTAGCTCAGGCTCCTTCCCCTTCAGAGAGGTGACATTCCACGTCCCAAGAGCCAGTTTCTGTAGCCGAGGATCAGACCGCCAAGGTCCCGCCTTCGGCCACCACCCAACTCACATTGCACCCAACCTCCTTGGCCCCTCCCATAGGTGGTGAGCCCATGGGGAGAAAAACCTAATCTAAATCTGTTAAGTAGTTCTCTCATTCGCTAACTAAGCGGAGTAAAGGTTACACCCCGAGGCAAACAAGTAAGAAAGGCCCCGCAGCCCAATAACTCTATCTCGGATTTGCGCTAATAAATCAGTACCACAAGCAAACTATGATACTTAGTGTAATGAGAAAGTCGCAAAATCAATGGAATGTTCAAGCAAATTATAGAAAAAAACCTGATCTAAATCCATTAAGTAGTTTTCTTGTGAAAAGCGGACAGACATACAAACGGGTTTAAAAAAACTATTAGAAATTTAGCACTTGGACCACAAAATTTTTAAAACAGTTTCTTAGTGAGCACCTATGGGCCAAGGGTAATCTACATTCCAAATTTCAAGTCGCAAGTCATCATGGTTCGGGAGATTACGTGATGAGTGTGTCAGTGGTATTTGGCTTTTATATATATTGTGACTGATAGGGGGCGCTATCGCTCCCTTGAACCCTTGTCCACGACTCCAGACACAAGATAAAAGTCTAAATGTTGACTTTATTAATTCGCCACAGAAGCACCCTCTCCTTCACTATACTCATATAAAAATCACAATAATAAATCAATAATACTCTCCACCACTCCCAGACGCATAGCCACCCTTCCACCCAGCTCAGCTCGCCGTCTGGGAGCTCCCACAATCCTTTTATTGTCCTTGACCCGGAAGTGTTTCAATCCCCAGTCCATGTGATCCTTTATCACTTCCGGGTCAGATAAAAGTCCTTTTCTTCACCCCGGAAGCACGTCATTCCCCTTGACCATGTGACTCGGACGTACTTCCGGGGCGTAGGGTAAATAATCGTTGTTCCTCCCTGCAGCGTCACCTAGTGGCCCCCATGGCATCCAGCAGGGCGGTGTATAAAAACTGCAATGTCCATGATGCCCTGCTGGTCTTTGGGGAACCTCCATACTGCAGGGAGGGCTCAACCTGGTGGCTTGGGGGTATTGGCTGGAATAAACGCCGGCCATACACCACAATATACAGATTAATTTAGACCACTTTGTAGAGATATGTTTTCACTTCAGTTATTAAAGGATATTTTTCTGTTGATCAATGTCAAAAATTCCAAATTAAATCCACTGTGTTTAACATTGAATAAAAATATGAAAACTTCCAAGGGGGTTAATACTTTTTAAAGGGACTTTATATCAGCTCTAGTAGTAATGAGGTGCTACATAATAATATACATTAAAACAATATAAGCTATTATAAAAATAAGCAATTATTGTTATATTGTGTAATGAGATGACAAAACAACTTAAAAGGTTTGGGGGATCCACTCCGTATATTGACAGGCAACACAAATGAATGCAGCGAGTAATCATCAAAGACTGAGTCCCAATCAACTAACTGAGGAGTAAAGTGTGTGGGTTTTTCTAGTGGCTGTGCTGTAATATGTTCTGTGCTGGAAATGGTGGAAGTGAGGTCAGTAGGAGGGTGAGGTCTGGAGAGGGGCTAGGAAGTTGGTGCTGGTTTAATTGGGTTTCCTATCTGTTAATCAATGGAAAAGGGAGAACAAAGGTTAATGCACTTTATCAACCCTCAAGCTGACATCTTTCCCTCACTTAAGCCCTTTGACTGCCTCCCATGCACACTTGTGTAACAACTGGTGTTTTGATAAGTACTAATGCTTGCTATAACCAAAATGTTGATTAAATATGATGAACAAGTAAATTGAAAAAGGGCAGCACGATGGTACAAATGTTAACAGTGCTGTCTCGCAGCCCTAGGGAGTGGTGTTGAACTTCAGGCCTGGTGGCATGACATTCATAACCCCCTCCAGTTTGCCCTCCTAGCCCAAAAAGCTATGGGTATAAATTTTCTATTTTTACATCAGCTTTCTGGTTTGCCCTTTTAAATTCAAATGAAAGGTGCTTGCATCAACAACTTCTACAGTATGACATTAGAAGTTTCTAGTAACTACACTCACCTAAAGGATTATTAGGAACACCTGTTCAATTTCTCATTAATGCAATTATCTAATCAACCAATCACATGGCAGTTGCTTCAATGCATTTAGGGGTGTGGTCCTGGTCAAGACAATCTCCTGAACTCCAATCTGAATGTCAGAATGGGAAAGAAAGGTGATTTAAACAATTTTGAGCGTGGCATGGTTATTGGTGCCAGACGGGCCGGTCTGAGTATTTCACAATCTGCTCAGTTACTGGGATTTTCACGCACAACCATTTCTAGGG
The DNA here is from genome assembly GCF_016835505.1 of Polypterus senegalus. Classification (NCBI taxonomy): domain Eukaryota; kingdom Metazoa; phylum Chordata; class Cladistia; order Polypteriformes; family Polypteridae; genus Polypterus; species Polypterus senegalus. The sequence continues at coordinate 133,793,839 of NC_053166.1, forward strand.
TTTACAAAGAATGGTGTGAAATGGGAAAAACATCCAGTATGCGGCAGTCCTGTGGGCGAAAATGCCTTGTTGATGCTAGAGGTCAGAGGAGAATGGGCCGACTGATTCAAGCTGATAGAAAAGCAACTTTGACTGAAATAACCACTCGTTACAACCGAGGTATGCAGCAAAGCATTTGTGAAGCCACAACACGCACAACCTTGAGGCGGATGGGCTACAACAGCAGAAGACCCCACCGGGTACCACTCATCACCACTATAAATAGGAAAAAGAGGCTACAATTTGCACAAGCTCAACAAAATTGGACAGTTGAAGACTGGAAAAATGTTGCCTGGTCTGATGAGTCTCGATTTCTGTTGAGACATTCAAATGGTAGAGTCAGAATTTGGCGTAAACAGAATGAGAACATGGATCCATCATGCTTTGTTACCACTGTGCAGGCTGGTGGTGGTGGTGTAATGGTGTGGGGGATGTTTTCTTGGCACCCTTTAGGCCCCTTAGTGCCAATTGGGCATCGTTTAAATGCCACGGGCTACCTGAGCATTGTTTCTGACCATGTCCATCCCTTCATGACCACCATGTACCCATCCTCTGATGGCTACTTCCAGCAGGATAATGCACCATGTCACAAAGCTCGAATCATTTCAAATTGGTTTCTTGAACATGACAATGAGTTCACTGTACTAAAATGGCCCCCACAGTCACCAGATCTCAACCCAATAGAGCATCTTTGGGATGTGGTGGAACGGGAGCTTCGTGCCCTGGATGTGCATCCCACAAATCTCCATCAACTGCAAGATGCTATCCTATCAATATGGGCCAACATTTCTAAAGAATGCTTTCAGCACCTTGTTGAATCAATGCAACGTAGAATTAAGGCAGTTCTGAAGGCGAAAGGGGGTCAAACACCGTATTAGTATGGTGTTCCTAATAATCCTTTAGGTGAGTGTATACTGTTGTTTCATTTAAATAAGGCGATCAAGTGAAGCATTAATATTTGAGCAAATCTTTTGAGTCAAACTGTGTATGATATTTTGTTCAAAATAATTGAATTTTTCTGGAAACTTCTTGAAAATTTTAAGTAAAAATAAAAAAAGAGGTTCCTCTTGTTCTTCATTGAAGAAGATACTATGTTGTACACACTATTACACACTACTAATTTGTAAACCTGCCATTACAGGGTTTTGTTGCTATCAAACTTTCAAATATATTTAAAATAACACGGCATTCTCAAACCCATTTAATCCCTATCTTTGCAGCTCTAGATGCAAGGCAGGAAATGGTCTTGGACACCCTGTTCACACACACATCTCCACTCACATGGGGTCAGTTTAGAGTTGCCACTTACCTTAACTTTTCATTTGTTTGGGGAATTAGGTGGGGTACCCAGAAGGGAAAACCAGATGGCAAATGGAGAATATATATATATCAGGAAACATGACAATATGAAAAATGTAATACAGCAGAAATTTAAAGGTTTACACACCTTCATTATAATAGTTCTGTAGCATGTTGATGAAGATGTCACTATGAGGCAGAAAAACATATTTATCTCCCTAGTCATCTTGAAACAAGTAATTTCAAGGGCAAATTCTGATGCTTACACAAATTTCAGAAAAGACTGAATGTTCCAGTTAAATAACATGCTAGTGGAGTCTCACTAACCCAGCATTACCATCGAGCAGGACACTTCCGTGATGTTTCAGCTTCTTTTATCATTCTTGTGTGTTCAACTGTGCCAAGTTCCACAGAATATTTTGAGAAGATGATTATTTGTGGTTTCTTTTTTTATGTATTCTATTTGCACAAAAGGTTGACCATGTGACTTACTGGTTAGATTTTAAGCTGTGAAGTATCAAGTTCAAATTTCAGACACTTTGTAAATGAGTGACCCGGAGTGACTTGCCCTCTACAATTACAGAAACCGCTTTGCTCAGCAGTTTTAGATCAACAGATAGATAGATAGATAGATAGATGGAAAAGGTACTATATAATGCAGGTAGATAGATAGATAGATAGATACTTTATTAATCCCAATGGGAAATTCACATACTACAGCAGCAGCATACTGATAAAAAACAATATTAAATTAAAAAGTGATAAAAATGCAGGTAAAACAGACAGTAGCTTTGTATAATGTTAATGTTTACCCCCCTGGGTGGAATTGAAGAGTTGCATAGTGTGGCGGAGGAACGACCTCCTCAGTCTGTCAGTGGAGCAGGACAGTGACAGCAGTCTGTTGCTGAAGCTGCTCCTCTGTCTGGAGATGATCTTGTTCAGTGGATGCAGTGGATTCTCCATGATTGGCAGGAGCCTGCTCAGCGCCCGTCGCTCTGCCACGGATGTCAAACTGTCCGGCTCCGTGCCTACAATAGAGCCTGCCTTCCTCACCAGTTTTTCTTTATGCTGCCTCCCCAGCACACCACCGCGTAGAAGAGGGTGCTCGCCACAACTGTCTGATAGAACATCTGCAGCATCTTATTGCAGATGTTCAAGGACGCCAGCCTTATGAGAAAGTATAGTCGGCTCTGTCCTCTCTTACACAGAGCATCAGCATTGGCAGTCCAGTCTAGTTTATCATCCAGCTGCACTCCCAGGTATTTATAGGTCTGTACACTCTGCGCAAAGTCACCTCTGATGATCACGGGGTCCAGGAGGACTATAAGCAATAAGTGAAATGTAGTATTAAGTAATTGCTAGATTTCATCTGGCAAGGGTGATGACACTTACTATTTAGTAGAGAGCGCTTTATTCATGATTTTACAAGCTTTTTTTGTTAATTTCGCAGTTCACACATACGTTTGATTTGTTTTATCATTCGAAAGGTGCCATTTTGTGACTTTTTATGCATGGTGACATCCTTACACTTATTTTCATGTGACATGTATAGTAGGCCCAAAAGAAACTTAGATATAAGGTAAGGAAAAAAAGTAAAACATCTGTCTCACAAAATCCAAAGCAAAGTTACTCTTTATAATTTAGGGTTTATCGAACAAATATATTGAAATCGGGAAACAAGAACTAAAGCAAAAATTAATCTGTGACAGAATGCCTAAAAGGCAAACCAAGACAAGCAAAGCCATTCCAGAATTCAGACTGTAGTACCTTAAACAGTAATTGTGGGAAACCAATAATACTTGCACAAATCCAAAAATGAGAAAAACTAAAGGACAGAAATACAATTAAATGACACTAATTTACAGTAATGAGGGTGGTTCCCCCTGGTACAGCATTAGGTGGCTCTGCCCCCCTAGGCTTAATAACGGATGTCCCACTCGGGAGTACAACTTTAAAAATGCGAATTACTTGCGAACGCGTAAACGTAAAGGCGAGCTGTAAGAACTGAACATACCTGTATTTAGTGGAAAACAAGTCCACATTACAAAAGGTACTGAAAATGTCCTCCCCCAACGTCCGTGCACAAGGAAAAACGCGACGCTCCATATTTCAGAATGTCCACTGCAACATGTCACTGTCGATGGCAGCAATTTCACGCTCGATGTTTGCTTTCAGTTGTTCGATGGTCCTGGGTTTGCTTGCATAAACCTTGCCCTTTAAATATCCCCATAGAAAAAAATCTGGGGGAGTTAAATCGGGCGATCGAGTTGCCCACAAACCTTTTGAGTTTGAGCGAAAAACGATCAGATCTCTTCCATACTGGCATGAGAGGTATGGTACGTTGCCCCGTCCTGTTGGAAGTAACCTTCTTGAAGTTCGTAGTCGTCCAGTTGTTTCACAAATTCGTCAAATATGGACAACTATTGCATGCTTGCTTTCGCCACTTTGCAGGGTTGGTGTCTTGGGCTAGACGGCCGTCTGCGCCTGGCTGGTGCAGCCCGGCCGCTGCCACATCTGGGGCCGCCGTAGCGGTGCCCGCTATAGTGCCCGCCTCTTTATGAGACAGAATCAATTCTTCATTAAATAAGGAATATTTTGAATCTTGTTGCATGATACATGCACGCGTTGCAGAGTAATTCGCATTTTTAAAGTTGTACTCCCGAGTGGGACACTCTGTATAAAGAACAAAAAGGAACTTGACTTCATTGACTTTGCTTCAGATATGAAAAATGGATTGTGGCTATCATCCATTATTATGTTTTTTTTGTTCAAACTGCTATATATAGATTCAGCCATTCAGAGCCTTCTAGACATCAATCCTGACCGGGTGAAGCTTTCTTTTCAGTGATGTTAGCTGAGTGTTTCAATTACTTTTCCTGTTAATCACTGTACTCTGCTGGCACGTGTCTGTTGTGTCCATGTTTATTTGAGTCATTGCAATGATTTGTAATTGTAGCAGGGGTGAAGGTTGTTTTTGAACACTGTCAGAATTCTTTTCAGGTTTAAAAAAGGAGCATTGGAAGGTTTGAGGTCAGCACTTTCCTAATCTTTTCATGGAGCTGAGTGATGCCATCTTTGTGACTTATATACATTTCCCATATGTTTCTGTTAAGTATGTTTTTTTTGGTCTTTTTATAATTTGATTTATTATTTTTTAAACATTTTTATAGAATTTATTAAAATCAAACCACATTCCATACAAGCAAGTCAAAGTTTACAAAACTAAAACTAAACTAACAAATCAAGTCAACACCCACCCATGAGAAAGAGAGCTAGGCTAACATAGTGAAACTTTAATAGTAGAAAAGGTAAATAAGCAAAGAAATAGAATAAAAAGGGGATGAGAATCTGCTTCCTCAATTTAGATGTTTATTCTAAAATATTATTAATTAGACCCTGCCAGGTTTTAAAAAAGTTTTGCACAGATCCTGTAAGTGAGTATTTGATTTTTTCCAATTTCAAGTAGAATATAACATCAGTTACCCACTGACTTAACAGAGGTGAGTTAGGATTCTTCCAGTTGAGCAAGATGAGTCTATGTGCCAATAGTGTAGTAAAGGCAATTCCAGTTTGTTTGTCCTTCTCCACTTTAAGCCCATCCACCAAACACAGCTGTTAAAAGATTAGGTGGGATTGTGACTCTGAAAGGCATTTAAAGATTTTGGTCCAGAATGATGTTAATTTGGTGCAGGCCCAAAATATGTGGCCCAGTGAGGCTGGAGCTCGATTGTAATGTCTGCAGTTTGGATCTTGCCCTTTAAACATTTTGGACAACTTTAAATGAGACCGATGTGCTTGATAAATGATTTTAAGTTGAATGATTGTATGCTTTGCACATATGGAGCCCGAGTAAATTCTGTGCATTACTGCCTTCCATTCCTTTTCCAAAATATTGAGTGAGAGATCTTTTTCCCAGTGTACTCTGGGATCTTTGAAAGGGAAGGACTTTAAAAAATCCATCCATTCATCCATTATCCAACCCGCTATATCTGAATTACAGGGTCACCTGGAGCCAATCCCAGGGCACAAGGCAGGAAACAAACCCTGGGCAGTGCGCCAGCCCACCGCAGGGCACGCACACACAAAGCACACTTTAGGATCGCCAATGCACCTAACCTGCATGTCTTTGGACAGTGGGAGGAAACTGGAGCACCCAGAAGGAAACCCCCACAGGCACAGTGAGAACATGCAAACTCCACACAGGAAGGACCCGGGAAGCGAATGCAGGTCTCCTAACTGCGAGGCAGCAGTGCTACCCCCTGCGCCACCGTGCCAACTTTAGTTATGTTTTATATATTATAGAAGTGCTTTCTGAGTCCTCAAGACTGATCAATATTTTAGAAGTAGGAGGGAGGTGAGGAAAGTCAGGCAGGTTTTGTTTAACAAAGTTTCTAATTTGGAGGTAGTGAAAGAAAAGTGTTGCTGGAAGATAAAATTCAGAGTGTAATTGTTCATAGAAAAGTATTATGTTTTTAAACATATTATCTCTGTTTATAGCTAATACAAAATGTGTAGTGTTTTATGAAAACCTACAATCGGTATGTTGTGTTTGGAAAAATAAATAAATAAATAAAATCGCCACTATCTGAAAATAACATTTTTAGATTTACTTTTGAAAATGCAGCTTTTCAGCACAGATTGAGTATACACACATTTATAAAGCGTTATCTTGTCATTATTCTCTATTGCGTTTGGTCACGACAAAGAAGGTAATTTTGCTCCAATTCAACTAAATAATTTTTATAGTATTTTCCAATGACACTCTTCAAATGAAAATCTGGTGCCCTCCAGTAATGGGCAGCAGTCATTTCACCTAACTGCTGCCTTTTAGCATCAATCATCTTTATATGTTTGCTATTTATTTACCATCTTGAAGTTTTTGTGCTGCTGGGCCTGACTGACAGTGTCCTTCAAAATGGGACCACACCACATTAATTCTTTAGAGAACTGCAAATACATTTAGAACTTCTATGAAAATACAAAATCATCCTGTAATGATCAGAGTTCTTCAGAAGATTTCCAGAAAGATTTAAAAGAAATTCATAATCTAAACTAGACATCTGAGCAGGGGCTATAGAGTTCTAAAAAAATCAAGGTTATTAAATGAGGAAAGTTAATGAGCTGTAAAATATAATGCTGTGAAACATGCTGAATCGAGTTCAAGGTCACTGGGTGCCTATCCCATCAGCACTGGACAGAGTGCCAGTCAGTCACAGGGCACACATGTGGCCAACTTAGAGGATAACATACAGATCTCTGGGATTGTTGGAGTAAAACCCTTGTAAACATGGGGAGGACATGCAAACTACACATGGACAACAATGGCACAGCTTTTGAATCAAGGATGTTGAGAAGCAGCAGTACTAATCACTGGACTCTATGTGCCACAATGTGTACATTCATATGCAAGAAACCAATATTTACAATTAAATTTTAGATCTGAAAAAATACAAAAAATCTTCTTTCCAAAATATTGTAATTATATGTATCATTCCAGTTTTCCATCCATACTTTTATTATGGCACCTGCTTAACTAATCCCTTATGCACTAAGGGGACTTTGGCATTATTGCACCTAAATTACAAATTATAACCTGAAGGGGGTATTCCAGCTGACACAGACAGACATAGGCACAAGTTCAGCAACACACAGACTTTTATTTTGCTGTGGTAAAGTCTTCCCTAAGCATTTCCCACCACCAAAGCACAGTACAGCAAATAGCACACAGCAATGCACTTTATCTTCTTCTTCTCCTCTTTCTTTCTCTCTGCCTCCACTCCTCCCAACAGGCTTCGTCTCCTTCCTCCTGATTCTGGCTCCTGGAATGAAGGAGGTGGGCTTCTTTTATGCTGACCTGTAATCACAGTCCAAAAGCACTTCCAGGTGAGGTGAGAGCCCGACCAGGTAGGGCTCCCCAGTCCCTGTAGCACCATTGGTGGCACCCCCAGAGCCCGACAGGGCTGAGTCCACAAACTCCAAGTCCCAGAGTGCCCTGTGGGAAGCCGGGGTGCTGTAGTCTCTCTGGGGGGCTGCCATTTAGCATTCCAGGGAAGGTAATGCCCAATGTCTGTTCTCTTCCATGGTACTTCCATAACAGAAGCATCCCCGCCAAGTAAGGATGCCAGCAGTTTGCCACAATATCTAAAAATAAATGGCTATTACTCTACTTATGTAATAAAGGCAATTTAAATGGCTGAATTGTAGTGAGTACAACACTTGAAATTTTTAAAAGGAAAGTATTTATATGCTAAAAACCCTTTGTTTACACTAATATCAACTAAATGAAACACAAAACAAATGTGGTACTTTAGGGATTGTTCTCCAAAAAACTGGATTTTACAGTACATTACTAAGACGTTTTATGATGCACAAACCTGGAGTCAAATCTGTCGGAGATTGTTGTGCCAGGTTTAGATAGCATTGTAAAGTTATACTGTTTGGCACAAGGCGTCCTCCTTTATGGAACTATTTAGTCTTTTGCACCTCTACATTCTAGTAGCAGTATATATTTTTTAGAAAAAAATGCATATATGCACACAAACACTTTATATCACTCTGAAGCAGCAAGTAAATAAACTATAAATGTATAATTATGTACTTATATCCAAATCTTTACTTTCAAAATTATTTTGCATACCAGTCCTTGAAACCTTATATCCAGCAAAACCTTACATTTTGTAAAAATAAATTGGTGCTACTATGCGCCCATCTTCTCCTGCCTTTTGCTGCAGTTGCCCTATAAAAGTTTGGTGCGTTTTTTTTTTATTTATTTTTCTTGTTATTGTTGCTAAGCACATTCATACATTTTCAGTACAGCTTCTTCCAGTGCTGGGTTACTGAGGTGGGGACAGTGCCTTTGCTGGTGGCCCTGGGCACAGGACTATTCCTGCAGACACCTTCACCAGTGTGTCTCGGCCACTTTTAAGTCACAGGAGGCCATCGCCAGACTTGTTCACCCCAGCCAACCACCACCGAAGGAATCATCAGAGCTGCGCAAGATTTCTAGTGCCATTTGTTGTCACTGTCACTTCATAATCCCACCTGAATTCCATCCCCACCCCCACAAAGGATGCACTTTGATTTTATTTCTAGTTTGTAATCACACTCACTTCATAATCCCACCTGAGACCCCCATCCCTCTCAAAACCATGAACAAGCCACTAGCTGAAAGGTTTTTTTATCTCTCAGGTTCTCACGACACAGCGCCATCTTTGACATAATACAGTGGCATTTGATCAAAGTGAGGGTCTTCACATGAAAGTCTGAGAGGTAGTCACAGGTATCTCAAGAAACGTTGCCAGCGTAGTCTAAGTTGAAATCAAATGAGCAGAACTTGCTAAACTAACATAGTGAGTACGTGCAACTGGACCGTTCTTAGGCATGGGCGAGCAGGGCAGTCGCCCGGAGCCCCGAGTCAAAAGATCGACGCAAGCTACGTATCTGTACTACGAAGTTTAATGCTAAGCTTACTGCCCTTTCCTGGGCAGGGACGCTGCGACAGGGAACTGGGGCTTGGAGCGTTCACTATGGCCAGAGCCCTGAGCAGGCACAGGCGGAGCCCTGTTACGACACGCCGCCACAAAAGTCAATAAATAGAGTGCTCACGTTGGAGGAGACCATTCCGTTACAGACCACAGTGGCAACGTGAGTGTGGGCGCAGACTTCTTCCTGTGTTTTTCTGTCGCATATAATGCTTTCTTCCCTTTTTCGCCTTGGCATTGCCTTATCGTACTCCACTCGTAACTGTGTCTTATTCACATTAGCAGTTTCGCACGTACCTTGTTAATATGAAACGCAGTTACCCATCCGTTGCTGCTAAATGGAAGAAAAGGGCAGATGATGTAGCCTTTACTGAGACACAAAAAGGAGCTTTGCTGAAATTTGTCGTGGCCGAAAAGTTGCATTCTCCTACTGATTCCTTTCAAAACCGACCAGCAGTAAGCAACGAGCAACATACCAGTTACTGTCGCTGCTGGGGAACGCAGCTTTTCTAAGGTAAAGATAATCAAGAATTACTTCAAGAACAATTGAATGCTTTAACATTAATGTCCATTGAGCGAGACGTTGTCCAATCGCTTGATTACTCGTTATTAATTAAAGATTCCGCAAGTGTTAAAGCGCGAAAAGTTGATTTCGTTTCTTGAGCTTTATTCTGGAATGTTCTTTAGCCCAAGTTTTAATTTGGTAGAAAAAAATGGAAAACGGTATAAAAACCACACTTTTTAATTGTGACAAAAAAAATAAATAAAATGCTCTAAAATTTATAAAAATACGCACCACTGCACTGCACATTTTGCACACGCTGGGCTTAACTACATAACCTCCACGCAGTGCCCAGTGGAAACAGGTCAAATCTGGCCGAACTGCAGCTAATACTACACACATTAGGGCCCCCACAGTCTAATTATGCCCAGGGCCCCCAACGTCCTAAGAACGGCCCTGCCTACAATGCTTGAACTGTGAAACTGCACGCTGTGATGCTTGTTCTTGTTTCATTAGGTGCTTCTACCTCATGAAATAAATTGTTACATTTACTTATGAACACCCCAAATTAGGATGGCTTACACTAATTCAGTCTTTTTCATTATTGATGTTTTCAGTAGAGAGCAGCGTCATATTAACGTGCCGCTTCACAATATGGCGCGTATCAGTAAGTGTGAAGGGAGCAGTTTGTGCACCGCCATAAATTCCCAAAATAAATTTGTGTCAACTCAGTTTCTCTTATGTTGGGATTTTACTTTCATTGTAGAATATTAAAATACCTCAACAATATATATTAATGTATATCCATCCATCCATTATCCAACCCGCTATATCCTAACTACTGGATCACGCGGGTTATGCTGGAGCCAATCCCAGCCAAAACAGGGCGCAAGGCAGGAAACAAACCCCGGGCAGGGTGCCAACCCACCGCACCACTGCAGGGCACACACACCCACACACCAAGCACACACTAGGGACAATTTAGAATTACCAATGCACTTAACCTGCATGCCTTTGGACTGTGAGAGGAAACCCACGCAGACACGAGGAGAACATGCAAACTCGAACCCAGGTCTCCTAACTGTGAGGCCCCTAATGTATATGTATTAAAAAAAATAAAAAATGTGAACCTGCACTTTTCCTTGAATGTCTCATGCATCTTAGAACATTATGGCATAGTACTGAATGGGATGCCTGCCCACCACTGGTCACATCCACACTGGGACATTTTATAGTCACCAATTACTTTAACTAACATGCAGTCCTTTGGGAGATGAGCCACAGCGTTCACTGGAGTTTATGCAGTTACTGATTATAAATTCCACACAGATTATAACCGGGTTGGGATTGAGCCTCGGTCTCTGGAGCTCTGTAGCAGCAAAAAATACCCACCCTGCCACTGTGCCCCTTACATTAGTCTTGTCTATCATAAATCTGATTGCATTATGTGAGAGAAGGCCTGGATTTAATAATGTATTCTGTTTTCCCATACAGAATAGAAGTCAGTTATCACTTTTTTTGTTGTTTAAAAATCTATCACTCTTTATTTCACGTTATTGCCTTCTGAGGTGAACACTATCCCTAGCCACATTACAAGTACACTTACTGATTATATGCATTTTTTCCCATTGTGAGTATAGATAGATTAAGTGACATCCTCGGGGTCACAAGTGAAAAGTGAACCAGCAACATGCAATTTAAAATCACATTCGTTCCCCGCTACTCCACGTTGTCTGCAGCCTTCTAACTAAGCAGGTTGTGGTGTAAATATCATTCATAGTAAAGTTTAGAGTTCTGTGAGCAGTGCTTCTTCAGGGAGGGTTAAATTGTGATGTGTGCCATCATATGTGACAAGTCTGTGAGAACAGCAAACCGTAGGTGAGGAACGGAAGAAAAGATGGGAGTGTTGGTGTGCCCTATAAATTTATGCAGAGAAAATGATCATTTCTTTGTATTATTTTTCCTGCACTGTGCTAGCGTAACATTACATGCATCCTTCTACCCAGTTTACAATATTTGATAGTTACTCTGTGACTAATGAGAACATCTCTTTGAAAAGAATCTGTGAAGATCATTGGTTTTATTCTTTTTCTGTTTGATTTTTTGGGTGGCTGATGTTGAAAAATCAAGCATTAATTCAAAACCTAAAGACAAATAAGGAAAGACAGGAATTATAGATTAGAGGATGGTGAAACGCATGCCTTAACGTTTGAATAAAAATGTATTTGCTTGCTCCCCCTTGCTCTTAAGTAACACAGCACCCATAATGCCACAGGTTTTCTTGTGCATTCCATGTGCCACATAATGAGGCAACTACAGCAACAAGCACCAAACAACTTTGAATAATATTATCCAGGATGCATTCAAACATAAATAAAGTGCATTCATCCATTTCATAAACTTGTTTATCCAGATTGTGGGGATTGTCTAAGCAAACATCAGGAACAAGGCAGGAATAATCTCTGGACAGGGCATCAGCCTATCCCAGGGTGAACACACACACACACGCACACACATATTAGGGGCCAATTTAGCATTGACAATACACTTAACCTGATTAAAATATGAAATGAAAAAAAATTAGCTTCAAAGCATCTGGAAAAGGAAAAAAATCCAAAAATACTCCAATATATTCTTGCATATTATATATTCAGTACAAAATGGTGAAAGGGGTTAAAAGCTCTCCAAAAAGATCCCACAATCCAGGCGAACACCTTCTTTGGCTTGGCTTGAGATAGGCCTCAACCCAGGCAGCCTTGCCCCAAACTCCTAAGGCAGGCATTGACCCACACAGGCCCAAACTGGGGCTTTTCTTTACAATATACAGTGATCCCTCGCTATATCACACTTCGACTTTCGCGGCTTCACTCTATCGCGATTTTTTCTCATACACACTTACGTCACTGAACATGTGCTTTCTGAGAACTTTTATCTAAGCCCTACGATGGCTCCTAAACGTGTTGCTTTTTCTAAGCCTTCTGACAATAAAACTAAGCGCTGGAGGAAGATGCTTACTATCCAGGAGAAGGTGAAACTCTTGGATATGATTAAAGATGGCAATACCCTACAAAAGCCTCCTCACGCATATGAAAAGACAGCGCCAGCAACTGCCTATCAAGATGTTCTTCAGCCGAGCATTCGGGATTGTCCTTCCATCCCGTGAGTACAAAGCTTAGGGGTATTCCGCTTATTACAGACTTACTACTTTCGGCTTGAGGTACGAAGCGACGATGTGAGCAGAGTTCTGGTGCTGTCATCGTTCCCTTGCTTTTGTGCGCGATGCACTGGAAAAATAGACAAAATGATGTCTCTGGAAATAATTAATGTTGATGGAGTACAAATGCCTCACCGCGTAGTAAATATCAGGGGAGATGGTGCTTGCTTATTCTCATCTATAGCTTATTTAGTGCTTGAAACTCCGTCTTTAGCGGTACAGATTGGGGCTGACATTGTACGACTTTGGACAGGCACTTGAAGGGATAAAAAAACCTTAGGTTTTCGGGAGATGTTATGAATGGGCACTTTGATGTTCTCATTCCCTACACTTACATGCCTGATGTACACATAGAGCACGCAAAAATTGAGGATAAAAGTCTGTCGCCTTAAAAGGCGAGTGAGCCTAGTAATATAATATTTGTATTGTCTAATATGTCTTATTTTCTCTTATTTTGACTAATATATTGGGTAATACGAGTGTAATGGTGACTAAAGGGTGTTATTTCATGTCTAGATGGCTCTAATAATGTTAAAAAACATATTTAGAAGGTCGTAAACAGGTTTTCTATACTCTAACTGCGAAAATATTCGATTTATAAATAAAGAATCCTACTTCGCGAAAAATTCATTTATCACGGTTGAGTCTGGAACGGATTAACCGTGATAAACGAGGGTTCACTGTACAATGGTTACATCTTTTTGAAAAGAATCTGTGAAAATCATTGGTTTTATTCTTTTTCTGTTTATTTTTTGGGTGGCTGATGGTTGGCAAAGTTCAAAAAATGCAAAAATACCAAAAATGAACTTAATGGAAGAGGAAACTGTAACACCCCTGGCTTGGAAGGAAAAGCTTAATGCAGAATCTTTATAAATGAAGAATTCTTTAATAAAAATCAGAAAAAGACTAACCAAAATGAATTGCCTAAAAAAGGCATTGCAAAGCAAACCAATTCAAATAGCAAAATTCAGAACACCAAATCTCTACAATACTCACAAATAAGAACTAATCTGCACCAACCTTAATAAACCTCTGAGGGTCTCTTACGCTTGCACAAAATAAACAGGACAAGGGCAAACCCTCTGCAGTGATGTCATGGTGTGGCCCCACCTCGTGGGGATCCTCTGACAGAAAACAAGGAATGTATTCCAACTTACAGTACACAGCCTCTGTAGTGGGGCCACATAAAATGCCAGTTGTGCTTGTTCTGCGGTTATCAGTGTTGTATTTGTCTGCTCGTTTCCTGTATATTGAAATATACCTGAAGAAGAATTTACCTCTACAAACTGCAAGGATGTCAACAACAGGAGAATTTCCTGCCATCTTGTTTTAAAAGTTATGCATTTTAACTGGAAAAATGAAAAAAGAATTCATCAGAAAATACTAGGATCACTCAATTAACATTACAAACATAAGCTATCATTCACTAAAAAGACCACCATATTGTCGCTTCTCATCCAGTTAGACACGGCAATAAGGAGCTCTGGACCTTTCATCATCCACTACCCACAACTGTCGGCGTAAGTTCTGGACTCACTGGTGAGGTGGTTTTGCCTTGTATATTAAATAGCCCTGTTTGGATTTGTCAGCTCCCATCCATTTTTGATTTACTGCAAGTACCAAGTTTTATATTGGACACTGCATGTGCATCTCTTTTGTTTGTTTCTTTTTTCGTAATTATTTAAGTAAATGTAATTAAGGCAAGGAGGGTCAGGGACTGATTGTATTTTTCTCTTTATCACTGTACATATTTACATTTATTTCAGGATCTGGGAATTCTGTGTGTGTTTAATATTTCTTTTATTAATATATCAAGTTCACATTTACTAAACCCTTATTTAGGCTTTCACATATGTTTGATTGTCCATCGAGTGGGAAATTTGTGTAGATCGGGTGAAGCATTTAAAGTTAAGGATGGTTTACTTTGGCTGAGTACCGACTTCAATACATCATTACTGGAGTGTATAACCTGCCATCATCCAAGCGTAAGCACAGTTGTTATAATACCGTAAATAATAAATAAAAATAACAATATTAAAATATCCATCCATCCATTATCCAACCCGCTATATCCTAACTACAGGGTCACAGGGTCCTGCTGAAGCCAATCCCAACCAACACAGGGCACAAGACAGGAAACAAACCCCAGGCAGGGTGCCAGACCACCATAGAATATTAAAATAAAAGAGCATAAAAACAAAAACACATGACAAATAATAATTTAGAAATTACAATAGCAATGATATAAGAGAAAATATAAATAAGCCAGTGAACAAACCCTGTCTGTAACATATTAGTTCTTAAATAGCTAGAGGTCACAACAAACTAGTGTTAATTATAGCTTGTATTTTTATTTATTAAGCCAAATAGATTTATTGGCAAACATCACAAAGGTGGTAAAAAATAACTTTTTTTATATCTGAAATGTTTACTCTTTAGATAAGAGAGAATTTAGTCATCTTTGAATGACATGTATACATCCCCATGATGCTAGTGGCCAGAGTAGTGCAACATGGGAAAAGTTGCATCCAAATGCAAGTGTAGATGTGGTCAGGAGAAATGCAGTTGTCACAAATTTAATAGCCTCTCATTAGTTTGAATTCACTGCTGAGTTTCAGGGTCATAGTGCAAACAGTTTTAATGAATGCAATGAATTTCCCTGAGGGGGAGCCCAAAACAATAAAAATAAACCTTGGAAAGTCCACCATCAATAATAATTAATTAGTATATATTTATTTAACAAGAAACGAGAACAACAGCAGAGAATTAATTAAGAATTAAAAAAAAAACAAACAACAGTAAATAATCAAGCCAATGAATTATATCAATAAAAAGCAAGCAAAGAATAAAGATCTAAATGAGGAGTTGCATATATAAGTAAAGGAGAAATCTTAAATGAAAGGACGTTAACAAGAACATAGAAATAACTCAGAAAAAGGAATCCATGGGAAGGATGAACAAATTAAGAACTGAAAATACTACAGAAAAAAAAAGCATAAAACTGATCTCCAGTCCCAAGAATAAAATACCTAATCTGCTTATATAAAATAGAATGGCTGTCTGCCTGTTCACCCTTTGAATCAAAGTTTGCATAGCTGCTCACTAGGACCATGCAGACAAGATAGACTATTTTGGAACCAAAAATGTGGACCCTGGTGGTCCCATTGTTTTGTTTTTTTTAACCCTGTGTGCTACAGTTTGCACAGCAGTGCCACCTGCAGGCTCAGATCAAATGAAACATCTGAACAGACTGAAGCCAGACTAGCAGGCCAAAAGTCCACAGCTTAACATTACTTACCCGGGCAACGCCGCTTGCTGCTTCTGTCTACTGTAAAATAAAAAGGTGTATTATACGCTTTTGCAGGAGTTTTTGGGTGAGGCTGGACTGAGAGTGGAGGTGCAGCACAACACAAAGAATCAAAAGGGATGTTGTTTAATAATAATAATAATAATAATAATAATAATAAGGCATTTTACTTATAGAGCACTTTACATTAGCAGTAAATCTCAAAGTGCAACATAAAAAGATTAAACAAAGGCAAGGGAAGATAAAAATAGAGATAAAACAACAATAATTATAGCATTCTTGTTAATAAGCTTTCCTAAATAGAAAAGTCTTTAGCTGTTTTTTAAAACGGCCCACAATCTGCTGTGTTCTTAGGCTCTCTGGTAAGGCATTCCAGAGCCATGGAGCAGTGGCTGCAAAGGCTCGGTCTCCCATTGTATGAAGTTTGGTCACAGGGTGGCCAAGGCGGTAGGTATTTGTAAAATGGAGGTCTCTTGTAGTGGATTGTAATATAAGGAGCTCTTTGAGATATTGTGGAGCAATTCCATGGATACACTGGTGAGTAAACAAACAGAGTTTGGATTCGATACAGAGATGGATAGGGAGCCAATGAAGTGACCGAAGGATTGGTGAGATATGTTCATATTTCTGCACCCTCATCAGGATTTTTGCAGCACTATTTTGAATTTGTTGGAGCTTTTGAAGGCTCTTGTTGGGTATCCCGATGACGAGTGCATGACAATAGTCCAGTCTGGATGAGACAAAGGCATGAACCAGTTTTTCAGCATCACAGAGAGAGAGGTAGGGATGGAGTTTGGCTATATTTCGGAGATGAAGGAATGCGATTTTACAGAGGTGATGGATATGTATATCAAATGACAGATGGGAGTCTAACTTGACACCCAGATTCGTAACAGAAGGTGGAGAGGGTAATAGTATGGTCAGAAAAGGAAATACAATTTACAGAGGAACGAAGTTGATAGGGTGTGCTAATTAAAAGAGCTTCAGTTTTAGTACTGTTCAGCTTGAGGAAGTTCTTGGACATCCAGGCCTCAATCTCATCCAAGCAAGAGGAAAAGGTTGATGGAGGTGTAAGAGAAGTCAAATCCAGTCTCACATAGAGCTGCGTATCATCGGCATAGCAATGGAATGAAACTCCATGCTTGCAGATGATGTGACCCAGGGGTAGCATTGAGATGGGTCGGCCCAAGGACTGATCCTTGTGGGACTCCACAGGTGACAGTGTGGGTATGAGATTTAGCATCCCCCAAGGCCACATACTCAGTCCTGTCTGTAAGATAGGACTCGAACAACTCAAAAGCAATGCCAGAAAGTCCAATTATATAGTGAAGATGATGAAGGAGAATATTATGATCTACCATGTCAAATGCTGCTGTAAGGTCCAGGAGGATAAGGAGTGATGGAGAGCCATGGTCAGCAGCCATCAGGAGGTCATTGGAGACTCTAATCAGGGCTGTCTCTGTCTCTGTGTCTGTCTTGTAAACAAACCACCGACCAGATCCCCTAAGGACGTAGCGGGGGCAACGGAGGAGTCCAAGTTGTTTGATAACTGTGATGTCAAATGGAAGGCTGTGGTTGTTGAGCTCCAACGTTGCGATGGCAGATACCGAAGCATGCCAACGAGTGGAGGAGATATGGCCCCGATGTAAATAGTCGGCCGTAGTCCTTATTTGTACAGTTGGACAGCTGTGGTGCAAATTGCAAATGACTCCAGAAGCAAGACAATCACCAAGATCTCAACAACAGTGCCGACATTCAGGAAATGTAATAGTGGGCCGATAAGTCAGTGCCAATGACACAGCGCAAGTCGGGCCAACAAATGTCACAGGTAGGATTTCTCCAAAAGCAACGACATTAAACGCTTTAAGGTGTTAACAGCAAAATACAGCCGCTAAATGCTAAAGTTCTGTATAATATCCAGAAAACAGCTACAATTAAAATGATATTCAAGTAGTAAAAAAAATACTTAAGTAATGAATATAGCATGGAGAAGCGGTGAGTCAGGCATGACAGTGTTTATGATTACAACCCAGCAAGGAGTTACCATAATTCTGGAATCCAATCTAACCTTAAGAGAGCGAGTTCTTAACTCCCGAGAGCAGAGACATTGTTAGAGAGGCAGTGTGGATGACAGCTGGGACAGCTAGCAAGAACAACAGGGTTGTCATTTAAAAGACACATAAACCTTTGCTTTCTTTCCTTAACCCAATCTACAAATATACCCGGGCAATGCCAGCGAGCTAGTATAAACAAGGGTCAAAACCATCCAAGGAAGTTCAAAATAGCAGAATACTGCAATACAAATATTGATGGAGCAACCAAAATGCAGAACCAAAATACCCGCCAAAGCAATTACCCAAATACTAAACTAAACAATAATGAATTTAAAAATGTAACAAGGACCTATTCAGGTAGAGAAAGCAAAACTAAAACGTTCATTTAAAATTTTAAGAATGCATATGAAAGAATCAACATTTAAGTGAGCTATTTACAAGGAAAAAAGACAACAATGGGTGCAAAACATAACAAGAAAATGCAAATGTAATCACTAATTTTGACAGAAAAAAAATTGAATGACCTATAGTTAAAAAAACAAAAAATTGACATGCCTGTATCAAACAATGGTTGATAAATAGTATTTTAAATATCCAAGACAAGTTGTGAGTGATGAAAAAGAAAGAAAATGAATTTTGATTAACTGCTGGCAAGTAATAAAGCTGAGGCTTGAGGGCTGGAGACAAGAGAAATGACAATGATTTTGGGAGTCGAGAAGGAGCAGCTGCTGGCTTACTTACATGGTGGAGGAATAAAAATCAAAAGAAGTGATGCTGAGGGAATTTAGTGCACTGATGAGGGCTCACTGTGAGTGCTGGGGAGGCTATGTTACAGAAAAGAGACTCGAAAATATTATATATATATATATATATATATATATATATATATGAGAGACTAGTCTAAAATCAAGACTGTAAAGTTCAGTGTAAAGACAGAGGCTGGAGAAAGTGAAGCTGACTGACGGCCTGCATAGGAGGTGGGCATGAGGTGCCCAGAGAGCAGGGCTTGTAACCCCTTTTTTTCTCCTGGAAAATATGAGACACCCTAATAGTAATGAGATGAAGATGAACACTATGGAGTGTCACAATCCTGCTGGGTCTCTGTCTCTAGTGTTTGTTTTGGTTTATTTTGTCCATTTGTAGTTTATTTGTTTATTATTTCTCTGCATTTGTATTTGTGTTGATGTTAATTATTTTATCTTAGTATTTGTTAATTGGCTCAATCTAGATAATGATCTTCTTTTACCTGTTTTTTATGTAATTTGTTTTGCTAATAGAACCCACGGGGATGATGAAGCTCTCATATTTAAAGCTTTTAATGACCCCTGTCTGATCACTGGAGCATTGAATTCTCCTCATTGTCCTTGCATCTATTTAAGGAGTTCCTCTCTCACGTCAGGTAAATGTTTGCTTTTGCTTATTAGTTTCTTTATCCTATTTTTGGGTAAACCATTTTGATTAGATCAGTCTTTAATTATAAGGGATTTCAGATAAAAAGGATTTTCAGGATTTACTCTGTTTTGGAAGAGAATTTATATATTTATATATAGCGTATATGTGATATATATGTTGTGAGGAATGGCTGGTACATGGCATTTTTACCACCTTTCAAGAGATCAAGATGATAGCACCAAGTTTATCTGCATGTAAAAGACCGCAGACTTCTAAAGCATGAGAGTACTTTAGGCTAAAGTCAAATAACACTGTGTCCTGTACACTCTGTAAATGTGAAATGACACCTTATAGCAGCACAATAGCTATGAAGGAGCAGCTAAGACAGAACCATTCTAGAGTTTTCTATGAAGACATCACCAAGACAGCGCTGTACGTTCTAATTACTGATTGGTAAATCATTGCATTCTACAGTCTGATCTAAAAGTGACAAAAATAGCATATAATAAGCAGGATAACATATTGTTAGCTCGGATTATTGTGAGGTTTATGATACATTACTTTACTCTCACTTAACATTATTTTTTTTTTCCCCAGGTTTTTGGTATATAATCTGAAGTGTTACCTGAATTGATAAGTTTAGTTCAAGTTGATCTTTGCACTAATGCTGGACTGTTAAACTGATTATATGTCTGAGGGTTACTGAAATCTGACTCCAACAAACTCCACTGTTACTTGATCTTGTATTTTTGCACTTCAGTTGTACTGCTAAGCAAATCTGACCTGTAATATCTGATTCAAACCACACTACGTTTGTTATCAAATGTTTATTTTGAACTGAAATTATTTTGATTTGAAAAGATTTTTAGTTTACATTTCTATTTACACCTTATTACACAATATACTGTTGATATTCTAATGATAAAAGTTTGTTTGCTTTTTTGTTATGTGTTAGATTTTTAATGGAGTAATCCAAAATTATTATAGTTGTACTGAAAAGTTTGTTATGTGTTCTGCTACTTTATTCTATTAAAAGGACTGTGAACTACAGGGTGGCTTGTTACACATGACATTTACTTCCTTCATCTATTTCCCACAATATACATTCCATCCCATAATATGCAGTAAATCCCATCAGCTTTACATTTAAAATAATAGATGTCTCTGTAGATGCTACAAGTTATTAATTAGAATAGTCGACAAATCGAAACAATGATCACTAGACTAATCGTTAAAAATCAAACATTAGGTGCAGCCCTAATATATATTTGTGTATTTAGTGTATTTATGTATTGTCACAGGTGGCTGGGGGGGGAGAACCCAACTGGGACGCCCCATAAGACCAGAAGAGGGCTTACGCCTGCCCCAGACCACGTGGGGACCACGGGTACAGAGCATGGAAGCTCAACCCTGTACGGGGCCATAGTCACTGCCAGGGGGCACCCCAATGCCTTGGGGACCCTGGACCTCAGCACTTCCGCTACACCCGGAAGTGCTGGGGGGAAGAGAAGCAGGGACACCTGGAGTGCTTCCGGGTACACAGCCAGCACTTCCATCACACTGGGGAGTGCCAGTGGAAGATTGCCGGAGCACACCTGGAGCACATCCGGGTGCTTATAAAACTGGACTGGAGTCGGGAGAGAGAAGGACAAGGTCTCTGGAGGAGGCAAAGAGGTGGCCTGAAGACAGAAGGCATTGTGTGTTGTGTCAAGACTTTGAGGACTTGGGGACTGTAAGCACTTTTGTAAATATGGAGCACCTTGTGAATAAACGTGTGTGGGGTGATTTAAACGTGTCTGCCTGTCTGTGTCCAGGTCAAGTTCCACAGTATACAGTATATAGTATATATAGTAAATATGACTGTGAAACAAAGAAAAAGAGTTGGGGTACCAGTCTGCAGCTCCTTTGCAGGCTTTACATTCTACTGTTTCCTGTATTTTTAACCATTCCCTTACCTGTTATATATATATATATATATATACATATATATATATATATATATATATATATATATATATATATATATATATATATATAGGAGTGCAGAATTATTAGGCAAGTTGTATTTTTGAGGATTAATTTTAATATGGAACAAACACAGTGCTATCAGTCAATCCAAAATGTTAATAAACCTGAAACCTGAATATTTCACAATGGAAATGTGAGTGTGAACATCATCAGGGGAATACATATGTGCACAATTATTAGGCAACTATTAGTGTGCAGATTTATTATGCAACTAAAGGAAAAATGAAAATTTTCCCATCTCACTTGTTTATTTTCATCTGTTATAGTGAGAATAATAAACAAACACCTCAAAATTTACAAATAAACATCTCTGACATTTCAAAAAATAAATCAATCAATCAATGACCAATATAGCCACCCTTCTTTCCAATAACAGTCATAAGCCTTTCCATTCATGGAGTCTGTCAGTTTCTTGATCTGTTGATGATCAGCTTTTGTGGAGCAGTGACTACAGCCTCCCAGACACTCTTCAGAGAGGTGTATTGTTTTTCTCCCCGTAAATCTAGCGTTTAAGAAGTGCCCACAAGTTCTCGATAGGGTTTAGGTCAGATGAGGAAGGGGAGCCATGTCATTATTCCTTCATCTTTAAGGCCTTTACTGGCTGGCCACGCAGTGGAGAACTTCGATGCAAGTGATGGAGCATTGGCCTCCATAAAAATCATGGTCTTTTCCTGTATCACTGTTTGAAGAAAGTGTCTTGAAAAACTGGCAGTAGGTTTGGGAGTTGATTTTGAGTTCATCTTCAATGCAAAAGGTCCAACTAGCTCATCTTTAAAAATACCAGCTCATACCAGTACCCCACCTCCACGTTGGGTGGAGCTCTGTGCCATTACTGATCCACAGGTCCATCCATCTGGTCCATCAAGAGTCACTCTCATCTCATCGGTCCATAAAACCTTTGAAAAAAATCTGTCTTCAGATATTTCTTGGCCCAGTTTTGACGTTTCAACTTATGTTTCTTGTTCAGTGGTGGTTGGGTTTCAGCCCTCCTTACCTTGGCCATGTCTTTGAGCACTGAACACCTTGTACTTCTGGGCACTCCAGGTAGGTTGCAGCTCTGGAATATGAAAGTACTGGAGGATAATGGGTTCCTGGTAGCTTCACGTTTGATTCTTCTCAAATCTTTGGCAGCTAATTTGCGTCTTTTGTTCTCAACACGTTTCTTGCGACCCTGTTGACTATTTGCAACAAAATGTTTGATGGTTCTGTGATCACACACCAATATCTTAGCAATTCCAAAAGTGCTGCATCCCTCTGAAAGACTTTTTACAATTTTGACTTTTCAGAGTCAGTTAAATCTCTTTTTGGCCCATTTTGCCTGAGGAAAACTAGCTGCCTAATAATTCTGCACACCTTGATATAGGGTGTTGATCTCCTTAGGCCACACCCTCCCTCATTACACAAATACGCATCACCTGACGTGCTTAAATCCAATAAGCATTCAAGTTAATACAGCTTGGTGTTGGAATATACGCATTAAAAATGATGATATGGTCAAAATACTCACTTGCCTAATAATTGTGCACACAGTGTATATATACACAATTCCTTTACCTGTTATATATATATATATATACTAGCAAAATACCCGCGCTTTGCAGCGGCGAAGTACTGCCTTAAAATTTTTATTATTAAGAAGAAAATTAAACCTTTTTAAACTGAGGGAAAATATACTAATTATTATTCTGTTAAGGATCTCTTTGTATACCACATTGTGAGTTCGGCCCTCCGGTTGTAATATGACCAAGCTGTGCGCTGAGTTTACTCTTAAGCATGCAATGTACAGTTGGCCATGTGAATAGTAATCTTGTTTCAAATCTCAGAGCTTGGATTGCTGTTGTCATAATCGGTTTGAGTTTCATGGTTTGTTTCAATTACGACAGTATTTGTAGGACTTGTGTTGAAGAGACATTCGGCATCTGTCAAGCGTTGTAAGTATAAAACCGGTTTCATCGATAACTTCACATCCAGCTTTTGAGAGTTTAAACATTCATAAACATCAAAGTGCCCACTACTGAAATCGTCACCTGTCAATCTAAGATGTTTAAGAGGCATTGGCGGTTGTCGAAAGGTGTAAAATATTTGGCCATTTTGGTACACTTGAAAGCGACAACCAAACAATTCAGTGGCAGCCATCAACTCACAAATGCAGAACCATAGGTGAAGGGCTTAAGCATTTCACTCTTCTAGTGCTCCTGTGTAGTATAATTATCTCCTGTACCGTCATCAGTCCACACCTTGAACCTGTCCCAGTCATTCAATACATAAGACACAATGTTCCTCTGGATATCAAGAGTGAGCCTGATATGGCCGTGCAATATGTAACAAAGGATGGAAAAGGTAGGTGCCATCTCCGGGCATGGAAACCACTCGGTAAGTGACAGTTCTTTGATCGATGGTGATCACCTCAACAGACATGTTAATGGTGGGATGGTTGGAATGATAAAGGAAATGGGTACCTGAACAATGTAAAGTAAGTCTAAAATACCTACACAATAGCTATAATCGTAATAAATGAACAATAAAACGGCGGAGAAGCCGTGGATTAAATAAAAAGGCTGTAGTTATCAGCAGGGAGACGTGAATCCTGTGGTGAAGCAAGGAAAGGAATGTAGAGACTGGAGTGACGGACGGCCTTATATAGGCAGGCAGCCAACAATGTGGGAGGCGTTAGGATAGGGGACCCAACACCACCTCATATGGTGACTGAGCTGCAGGCTATGGACGTATATATGTATGTAAGTAGGATTCAGTTTGCATTGGGAACCCGCGTACCAAATTTCTTGAAGATGGGGCCATAAATAAGAAAGTTCAACATGGCGGACATTGTTGACCGTTATGACCGTTACTCGTAGAATTTCGAAATGAAACCTGCTTATCTTTTGTAAGTAAGCTGTAAGGAATGAGCCATCCAAATTTAAGCCTTCTACCTACACGGGAAGTTGGAGAATTAGTGACGTTGGAAAGTTCAATATGGCGGCTGACAGTGGCGTCATACCACCGAAATAAGTACGTACATTGGTTTTGGTTAGCGCAGGAAAGCTGCCTACCAAATTTCGTGAAGATGAACCCATGAATAAGAAAGTTCAACATGGTGGACGTTGTTGACCGTTATAAACCATTATGCGTAGAATTTTGAAATGAAACCTGCTTAACTTTTGTAAGTAAGCTGTAAGGAATGAGCCTCCCAAATTTCAACCTTCTACCTACATGGGAAGTTGGAGAATTAGTGACGTTCGGAAAATTCAATATGGCGGCCGACAGTGGCGTCCTACCACCGAAATAAGTACATACATCGGTTTTGGTTAGCGCAGGGAAGCCACCTACCAAATTTCATGAAGATGGGGTCAGCCTTCTACCTACACGGGAAGTTGGAAAATTAGTGACGTTGGAAAGTTCAATATGGCGGCGGACAGTGGCGTCATACCATCAAAATAAGTATGTACATTGGTTTCGGTTAGCGCAGGGAAGCTGCCTACCAAATTTCTTGAAGATGGGGCCATAAATAAGAAAGTTCAACATGGCAGACATTGTTGACCGTTATCGACCGTTATGACCGTTACGTGTAGAATTTCGAAATGAAACCTGCTTAACTTTTGTAAGTAAGTTGTAAGGAATGAGCCTTCTACCTACACGAGAAGTTGGAGGATTAGTGATGAGTGAGTGAGTGAGTGAGTGAGTGAGTGAGTGAGAGAGTCAGTGAGGGCTTTGGCTTTTATTAGTATAGATAATATACAGTATTTATCTATAGTTCATAAAATTATATAATTAAAAATGATTGGCTTAATAGAAAAATTCACAAAACAAATTGCATTTTGCTTCCAGCAACATTTATACCATTGACACATGAAGAAAGGTGTTTAGTTTCTTTCTGAGAGCATTTACAAGCATTCATTCTGAACATGTCTGCCTGACACGTAGTATTTCAATAAATATCTTTAGTGGTCTGTCACGTGTAGCTATTTAGTTGAGCCGCTAGACAAAATGCTTTATACTTCTATATAGTTAAGTGAACGAGAGGCATAAATAGAATTGGCTTTATTGGTGTGTGTACGTACATTACTCAGCTGCAGAGAACAACACATGTAAACTCAGAAGGTTTTAGGGAGCTGTATTTTTTGTTTTCCAATCTAAAAAACTTTAAAACCTACAAAAAACTCTTTTTAGGGAGTTTCACATTTGCCTACAAAACCAGGTTTTGTGACAATTTGTGACAATGTATGTGTATCATAACTTCTGTGTGTGTTTTGCTCATCACTACATAAAGTATAAGCAATAGGAGAGGTCTTTCAGGTTTAGACTTTAATGGTAAAGTGTCTCTCTTTAGGTTTGCATGGTGAGATTTCGTCCTACCAAAGTGATATTAAATGATTTAATCCTCTAGTCCCTCTGTGGTATGTGACTCAAAACCTGTCTGTTTCACTCACCATTACATACCAACAATGGGAGAGCTATTCTGGGTTTAGACTTTAGGGTTATGTGGTGAGATTTAAGACTGCCTAAGTGATATTCTTTAATTTAATCTTCTGGTACAGGGGTTCTTAACCTGAGGTCTGTGGACCATGGATGGGTTTCAGGGGGTCCATGAGGGTCAGATCAAAATTAATATTTATGTTCACTATACAACCCGGTATTGTTCATTTAGTGTTGATGCATTAGTAGTAGTAGTAGTAGTAGTAGAAAACATAGTAGTAGTAGATAAGTTTTAATTTGCACAAAAGGATTGTATGTCATAATTATAATTAGTGGCCAATACTTTTTGCATAAAAAAGAATGTTTTAATTTAGATAGTTTACTTATAGTTTAATAATACTTTGTTATATCATGTATGTATGAGACAATCAAATCTCGATAAATAAAGTACATTATATTCATTGCATGCAAAGTTCTGTTTATGTGAATATTTCTTGGGAAAGGGGTCTATAGCTTTCATCAGATTCTTAAAGGGGTCTGTGACTCAAAAAAGGTTAAGAATCACTGCTCTAGTAGCTCTGTGGCATGCAAATCAAAACTTAGCTGGTTCCTTCTCCAGTAATTGTTTTGTTTGGAGGTTTTGTTATAGAGAACAAGAATGGTTAGCTTGCTACTCAATTTCTGCAGTGGTGTTCCTTTGGGCCTTTGTCATCACTTTTCTTGGCACTTTGTGCCTTAATTACAATATTATTAATAAGACTCTTGTACCTTGTTTTTAAGTTCTTTGGGGTTTGCAGACATTTCACTTTCTCTTCATGCAAATCTTAATATAGAGAAGTGACAGAACATTTGATAAGAAAGGCTAAAATCTAGAATAATAAAACAACAACAGCAACAACATTTATTTATATAGCACATTTTCATACTAACAGTAGCTCAAAGTGCTTTACATATTAAAGAATAGAAAAATGAAAGACATAATTATAAAACAAAATACATCAACATTAATTAACATCGAATAAGAGTAAGGTCCAATGGCCAGGGGGGACAGAAAAAACAAAAAAAACCTCCAGGCGGCTGGAGAAAAAATAAAATCTGTAGGGATTCCAGACCATGATACCGCCCAGTCCCCTCTGGGCATTCTACCTAACATAAATGAAACAGTCCTCTTTGGATTTAGGGTTCTCACGGAAGGGCTTGATGACGATGGTCACGTAGACTTCTGCCTTTTAATCCGTCCATTATTGTTGGAGCATCATGAAGCTTTGAGTAGGTGGTGGTGGCGCAGACCACAACCACAAAGAAACCGGAAGAAGAAACAGAAAAGAGAGTAGGGGTCAGTACGGATTTTAGAGCCACCATGAATAGTTATTATGAGGAAATTGAACATATAGAGTATCAGGATTAAGTTAAATTAAGATTAAAATGAAGTTATAGAAAAGCCATGTTAAAGTAAAAGTAATTTCTGTAGGACTTACTTACTGTTGGAGGTGGCACACTGGACTTAGTGGCCTGAAACAAGAAGAGCTGTGACAAGTACCGTGTGTTCAAAGTGGAGGATTATAGTTCTCCCTCTTGTGTGTATCTCTTGTCTACTGGCAGATGACTTTACTCTTGAAAACTCGGCATGCAGGTGAGGGCCATGGGGCTCCCTGATGCTGGCATGTGGCATGTAATATTGTAAGCCCAAGGTTATGTGTTTATAGAAGAAGATTGGAAAAAGATGATGAGCAGGGGAACAGCCGAGGGCACTAGACAGGAAGCTTTCACAGACTTTGTTTGAGATGCTCAGCTATCTTATATTCTGTGCCAAGGATGATTTCTCAAACCGCTCAAAGAATGACGATCTGCCCTCCTGAGGTGCATTTAGAAGCATCAGTATGTTGCCTGAAGATTTTTGCCCGCATTGTTTTTTGATTACATAAATAGTCTGAATGATGCTGGAGTAGTAAAATCAATGTAGACCCCCAACAGGCAGATGACATTAATAGAAACCAGAAAGCAGTCTATTAACCCTCTCCACCTCCTAATGGTTACATAGAACTGGACCTGCACAATTCATCCACTCTTAAACCCACCTAATCTAGTCCTTGGTCCTTTTATTTACAACCGGGTTACTTTAATAAATAATCATTTCATCTCAAAATTAAATGAACCATATAGATTTGGCTGCTTGTAGAGTACGCAGAGTTATACTGGCACATAGAGTTGAGTGTGATTAAATCAAAACGCCTGCTCGCATCCGTCATGGGGGTTTGTGATCACTCGTCTGAATTAAAAAGGTATTGTGCGTTATGCTTTAGAATGGAATTACAGCCATTGATAATCAGGAATTCCTTTCAATGGCATATCTTAAGGGGATCAGGTCGCCAAAGGATGACTATTTTGTGTGTTTTTTTCCTTTCTGGAGGCGATCCAATGAAAATGATAACAAAGAACAATTTTTCAAAACTGAGCCTCTGAAATGCATAACATAATTGAATAATACATGGGAGGAGGAAAAAGCATAATCTTATAAGACCAATAAAAGCTCCGGGGTAGTTGTTTGTCAACTAGCATTCTTTTCAGAAGTGTATTTGGGGATTGTCGTTCAAGTACTAAGTGGCTTTTATTATTTGTGTTTTTTTATTTTCTACAAAGCAAATGATACCGAGTCAAGAAAAATTATCCTCCTGATCAAGAAACCAGTAATGTTTATTTAATAAAGCGCCTTTCATGACGAGCTTCAGCACAAGACGCCTTTCAAAGCAATGCAAGACCACAAGGGAAATCGCATCAATAAAACATCTGGAAAGTCTTTTTAGATAATTAATGTCAAGTTGCCAACATTAGCTCTTCATTTATTTATCATGCTTAAATGTATGCTAAGCTCTAAAAGGGTGGAAAAGAGAATTAATTTAGGACGCCGGGGAAGCCACTTACAGCACCTGTCCTGAATATTAAGCCCTCTTCTGTTCTTGCCTAGACACCTGTACCACTGAATCCTCTTGTTTGAGATACACTGCAAAAGTTGACAGGTCATCTTGTTGTTTGATGACCCCCAGGCTTATCAATGAAGAAGCGTCTGCTTTGTCAGTAGGGGAGTTTGCTCGGCAATGGCAAGAATAGATGAAGAATAGTAAATAGTAACAGGCTACCACTCTTTTGTGTCGGATGGTAAAGCATATGCCACATTTGTCAATTATTGAACATTTGATGCATGTTGAGCCATACAAAAACACCATGTTAGATATTCCGGCCTATCACAGGCTGGACATGTTTCCACAGCTCAGTGGCTCTATACAGCAAGGGCCAGAGCAGACTGGACTTCCTGAGGAGACTCTGGTCTTTTGCTATGTTCTACCAGTCCATAGTACCCGTTGTATCATTCCACACCGCGGTCTCTTTGAGTTCAAAAGACATACAGTGTCTGAAAAAAACTGATCAGGAAAGCTTGCCCCATCATAGGTCTAGCCCTAGACACCCTGGAAGCTGTTATGAAAAAAAGAGGATGGTGGCAAAATTGGATGCCATCATGAAAGATCAGTTTCCATTCCCTTCATCTCTTGGAGGACTTTTAGTCACAGGCTCATTCAACCACATTGGGTTTTTTTTCTGCTCACTGATATTGGGCAATTCAGAGCTTTCTCCTGACATCCCCAATTAAATGCTTGTACTCTTTAACTCTTTGAGGGCTGAATATTTTTTCCGAAAAACGTAGTTTTCTGTAAAGCACACACTTCATCGATCCCTCTCCCACCTGGACAGAGGCAGTGGTGCTGTAAGAATTATGTTTTTAGACTTCTCTAGCGCCTTCAACACCATCCAACCTCTGCTCCATAGGGATAAGCTGACTGAGATGGGAGTAGATTCACACCTTGTGACATGGATTGTGGACTATCTTACAGACAGACCTCAATATGTGCGTCTTGGAAACTGCAGGTCTGACATTGTGTGCAGCAATACAGGGGCGCCGCAGGGGACTGTACTTTCTCCGGTCCTGTTCAGTCTATATACATCAGACTTCCAATATGACTCGGAGTCCTTTCATGTGCAAAAGTTCGCTGATGACACTGCTATTGTGGGCTGCATCAGGAGTGGGCAGGAGGAGGAGTACAGAAAGTTAATCAAAGACTTTGTTAAATGGTGCGACTCAAACCACTTACACCTTAACACCAGCAAGACCAAGGAGCTGGTGGTGGATTTTAGGAGGCCCAGGCCCCTCATGGACCCTGTGATCATCAGAGGCGACTGTGTGCAGAGGGTGCAGACCTATAAATATCTGGGAGTGCAGCTGGATGACAAATTGGACTGGACTGCCAATACTGATGCTCTATGTAAGAAAGCTCAGAGCAGAATATACTTTCTGAGAAGGTTGGCATCCTTCAACATCTGCAGTAAGATGCTGCAGATGTTCTACCAGATGGTTGTGCCGAGTGCCCTCTTCTACGCGGTGGTGTGCTGGGGTGGCAGCATAAAGATGAAAGACGCCTCACGCCTGGACAAACTTGTTAAGAAGGCAGGCTCCATTGTAGGATTAAAGTTGGACAGTTTAACATCTGCGGCAGAGCGACGGGCACTAAGCAAACTCCTGTCAATCATGGAGAATCCACTGCATCCACTTAATAGTGTCATCTCCAGGCAGAGGAGTAGCTTCAGTGACAGACTTTTGTCACCGTCCTGCTCCACTGACAGACTGAGGAGATCGTTCCTCCCCCACACTATGCGACTCTTCAATTCCACCCGGAGTAAATGCGAACATTAATTTTATTTTAATTCTTTTCATTTTTATTACTATTTCATTTAATATTGTTTCTTTGTATCAGTATACTGCTGCTGGATTATGTGAATTTCCCCTTGGGATTAATAAAGTATCTATCTATCTATCTATCTATCTATCTATCTATCTATCTATCTATCTATCTATCTATCTATCTATCTATCTATCTATCTATCAATGTTTGGTTTCACACATAAATCAACATGCTGGGTGCTGTGGCTGGTGTTGGCGCCTTGTTTGGCATGACTGGCTGTGCAGGGGCGGCTCGATGGCCAGCAGGAATGCATGGCAGGCTGGCTACCTCTTTGTCTTCGCACAGCAGGTAGGCGATGGTGGCAGTCACAGTGTGACGCTGTTATGGTGTATAAAATCTGTACATTTTGGTTTCCATTATATTTTGTTCAAGACAAGACAACAGATGAACTAAGACAAATTAAAGCAGGTTTTCTTCCCTTACACCTTACTTTTGTTCATAGCTTAGTGCTAATTTGGTTTATAGCCTGGGAAAGGATGCTGAGCTGATACCTCAGGCTATTGATTACTTTATGGATGGACATCTGGAACAACAATTTGCTTTATAGCCTGGGACAGGAAGAACTACTGATACTTCAGAGTACATCAAAGGTTTTGTTGTGTGGGAAAACGGACAGTGAATTAATTCATCAATCATTTGGACAGCCAGCCAATCAGCTGCATGTGTTGTGAAACAAAGGCTTGACATTTCATAATAAATATGCCTTGGTTTGGAAAGCAAGAAGAGAGAAGCAAAGGGAGAAGAAGAGAGAAGCAAAGAAGAAGAGGAACGGACGAAGACGGCCCTGGTCGTCAGAAAGGCATAATGAATATCGATTGCTAAATCAAATGCCTCCCTGGGACATTCATCCTTGTCATCTCTAACTTTTTCGTAAGCTTTTTCTAAAGACTACAGGTATATATATTCAGACTTTCCTATCAGTACCTATTTTCTAGTATTCTTTGTTCTTGTGGTATTATTATTATTCTTGTAATAAATACCATGCTGCTTTTAAATTTCAATACTTTGTCTTAATGTCTAGAGTGCTTGAAGTAATAAGTTAGATTTCTTTGAGCACCTGGTGACAGCCAGATTTTTGCCATTATTTCTGTGCTGCGAGGTTTATAAGGCTGAGAGTGAGAGCGCTATACTCAATAGAAGGAACAAATACGAGAAAGAAGGTATTCTTGGCTGATGAATGGCCTATAGTCAAGAGTGCTGAGTCTTTGTATGTTTAAATGTATTCTTGTAGACCAAAAGTAATATTTAAGTCTGAGATATCACTAAAACATTGTATTGTTGTTTGTGCCGAAAATAAGTAAGTCTCTTGAAGTGCTGAATGACAGGCTTTTATTCCTATAGCACTTGTGTGGTTTAATGTGCTAAGGGTTAATCAGCGTGTGTGTGTCATTCATGGGGCACTGTTGTGGTTAGGGTCTGTGTGTGTGTTTATCTATGTGTGTGTGTGTTCATCTTATAGTGCAACAGTAGACCAACCCGATAACGAACTTGACGAGAACACTTACCCTTGAGGAAACAAGTAAAAGGGCAAGTAGAGGGAAATACCATGATAATACAGACGCAATTTGGTTTGTACCTCTTGTCATCATAAGTGGTGGTCCTCCTAGGTGAATGCTGCTGTAGGTGCATCAGCTACATGAATATGTTCAGCACCACGATCAGCTGGGGACCGATGTGCTGATGCTGGTACCTCACTTTCGTTTTCGATATCCATCTCCAGATCACTGATTCCAGAGTCTGATTCAGCGATAATATGTACAGTGTCCATGGAGTATTTCGCTTTGCAGATTTGTGTTAGTCTCACCAGTAGTCGATGCCATTTTGGAGGCTGTTGGCTCTTCAATACTCATGCACATGCAGGGAATCGAGGTCAAATCAACAAAGCTACGTAACTTTCCTTCAACCAAAGAGAGTTGAATTAAAACATAAGGACAAGTTTTGTCGCAGTTTACAGCCCATTACCGTCCTCTGCCCCTGAATTTTGACAAAAGTCAACATCAGCCCTGAAAGAGATATGGGCATTTTGCAGTTTCTGCACAATACTCATTGACTGATTGTATTATTTGTCATATGAGTCTGTATCTTTGTTTTCTATGTTTGTGCTGCTGTTTGCATCCAAATGCCCCCTTGGGATTAATAAAGTTTATCTAATCTAATCTAATATGCCCAATTTTTCAATAAATGTAACTGTTGTACAGTATAAGCAGTGGGTAGGATACATTTTGGAAGGGCTTAAAGGTAAATGGTCATCTACGCCGCCATCACTTGATCAAGACACCATGCAGTCCTTACATCGATGAATTGAAGGCCAGATGTCCACATGACCATCATCATCTAATTCTTCCACGTGAAGCCTGAAAACCATGAGGACTGATTTAGATCATTTATGGTAGGTAGAATGCCCAGAGGGGGCTGGATGGTCTTGTTATCTTGGAACCCCTGCAGATTTTTTTTTTTTTTTTTTTGCTCCAGCATTCTGGAGTTTTTTTTTGTTTTTTTTCTGTCCTCCTGGCCATCAGATCTTACTTTATTCTTTGTTAATTAGTATTGGCTAATCTTATTTTTCTTTTTTTTTCTTTATCTTGTAAAGCACTTTGAGTTACATCATTTGTATGAAAACATGCTATAGAAATACATGTTGTTGTTGTTGTTGCAAATGAGTCAAAATCAGGAGGCAGCAGGCAACACTCAATGGGAGGAAGAAAGGAGGAAGAATTTATTTTGTGTGTTGTAACTAATCTTTGGAAGGTGATTGATGGAGATGTGCTGAAGATAAATAAATATCTTTTATTTTATTCTAAAAGTGTGTTGGGCATTGCTGGGTCTTGTGTTTGGGGTCATGTGGTGCCCCCTGGTGGTTACACATGCTACAATGCCTATAAAAAGTATTCACCCCTTTGGATGTTTTTACGTTTTTATTTTTATACAGTATTAAATCTCTGATAAAGTTTCTATTTTTGATAAAAGTGGCACAATGTAACTTAACTCATCAAAAATCTTCTCTCTTACCCATGCTTATGACATTGTGTGCCAAATGTATCAACGTGTGCTAAGGTCCCCAGTTACTCTGACTTTCATATAAGGAGTGGGGTAGACACATCTGGCTTGGAGCTTTGAGATAAGCGTCTGTCTTTCAGCTCATACAATGACGTAAATGGCACCCTGTGAAATAAGCATTCATCCACTTTCTTACATATTGAACTTTGCCACTGCATTTTTGAACATAGGGTCCTGTTTCCCAATTCATTAAGTTGTTATATCCCTGCTACACCAAGGAAACCTCCGCTGAAGTTTAAACCTGGAGTAGCTTTAATTTTTTAAGGCTGCTATTTGATGTAGATGTCGTTTATGACTCTTTCCCAATTTCCCATATATTTTGTAGAAGATTTGAGCAATGCAAAGCAAAGCTATCCTTTAAGTTAAAGCTTGAAATCTACAAAAATGACTCTGTGTTGCACACAAACAACAGCTTTGTACAGCACAGCATCAACGTATGTTACACTTCCTAGTTACTTCAACTAGGATAGCATATGATCAGGGTTGGTGCTACCATTTAGGCAAACTCAGCAGTAACCTAGAGTGGCAAAATTTGGGGGTCAGCTTTTTTTTTTTTTTTACGATACAGACTCTGACTTACGAACAATCTGACTCAATACAACTGTCCCCCCTCATTAACCCAATCATATTGTTTTATATTATTGTTGTGTACTAGCGGTGATTGACCATAACATCTGACAAACTGCACAAGTCCTTTACAGGTGGTCTTCCAAATCCCAGGATGCACCACACTCAAGGCTCTCTTTACACCAGATGTCCTTGTTCCTTTATTTTATTCAGGTTCAACTTCACAGTTTAACTTTTGTGTTAGTTCTGTTTCCCATTCAGCAAGTTTATTCTTTATCTTATTTTCCATTCAGTTTTTGATGTCGAGCTTATGCAGATTTTGGATACATACTTATTGTGATGAGCCAAACAGGTTAATTTTCGATTCGCATGTATTTTCTTGAAACAAACACTAAAATTAGTTTCACTGGTAATTTTGCAATTTTGAAACCACAAAACTCAGTGAGGTTTATTTCGTGAATTTCTGTGTACCAAGATTTTCATGTGGAGAACATCAGAACATTAGAACAATCTAGACGAGAATAGGCCATTCAGTCCAACAAAGCTCTCTAGTCCTATCCACTTATTTCTTACAAAATAACATCAAGTCCCTAAAGTCCTACTGTCTACCACACTACTTGGTTGCTTATTCCTTGTGTCTGTGGTTCTCTGTGTAAAGAAAAACGTCCTAATGTTTGTGTGAAACTTACCCTTAACAAGTTTCCAACTGTGTCCCCTTAATAACAGTCTCAATCCACTGTACCAATTCACTTCATAATTTTAAACACTTCAGGTATATCTCCTCCTAATCTTCTTTTGCTTAATCTGAAAAGGCTTAGTTCTTTTAATCTTTCCTCATAATTCATCCATTGTAGTCTTTGAATCAGCCTAGCTCCTCTTCTGTGGACTCCTTCCAGTGCTGCTATGTCCTTTTTGTAGTCTGCAGACCAAAACTTCACCCAGTACTCCAGATGAGAAGCTTCAGCTCCTTATATCTGTACTCCACACATCAGGGCTCTATATAACCTGACATTCTATTAGTCTTCTTAATGACTTATGAACAATGGTTGGCAGTTGATAGTGTCAATTTCACTAAAACTTTCAATTTTCAGACCTCCCATTGTTAAAACAGAGTAGTATTGTTTCCCATACATGTTTCAGCATGCTTGTTCTTTATAATATTATCCTTTTTTTGTTACTGGCTTTTTGCAGATTTTGTATTAATATTTATAGTGATGAACAAAACAGGTAATTATCGATTTGCATGTAGTTTCGCAAAAATTCGTCTCACAGGTAATTTTCCTTTTGCATATCTATGCAAAGGGATGAAGGTCCAAGTCTTTAGAGTCCTGGTGCTTCCTGTCTTGCTATATGGTTGCAAAACATGGACGCTATCTGGTGACCTGAGATGAAGACTGCACTCCTTTGGTACTGTGTCTCTCTGGAAAATCCTTGGGTACCGTTGGTTTGACTTTGTGTCGAATGAGCGATTGCTCACGGATTCCCAAATGAGGCACATTACCTGCATTGTGAGGGAACGTTAGTTACGGCACTACAACCATGTGGCGCATTTCCATGAAGGGGATCCAACTCATAAGATCCTCATTGATGGGGACCCGAGTGGCTGGATAGGTCAAGGGGTCGCCCATGTAACACCTGGCTGTGGCAGATAGAGGGTTATTTCCAGAGGATGGGACTGGACCGTTCGGGTTGCCAACTGGGTTGCCAACCGGGATCCCGAGTTGTTTCGTCATGTAGTGGGTGCGGCAACACATGGTACCAGTCCATGCTCCCCAACTTGACTTGGTAAATTTTCAATTGCAAAACACAAACCTCAGTAAATGTTTTTTTAGTTTCAGTGTATTGAGATTTTCATGTGCAAACAAAAAGACAAGTAACATGCACAATGGTGTGATTTAGTGTGTCTTTGTGTGGTAAATGTGCAGCAATTTTTTAAAAAAGGGTCTGCACCCCCAGCTGTAATGTGAACGAGAGGCATTGATTTTTCCATTGTGGTAGAGAGTACTGTATATGCTTTACACAGATGAAGAAAATGAACACATATAAACATGCAAGTGTGAATGAGGCTTTAGAGAGCAGTGTTCCTTGTTTTCACCCCCAAAAACTCTTTAGTGAGTTTCACGCTTTGCAATTGCAATATCCCCTGCAAAACAAATTTCGGTGTCAGTTTCGTGAAACTGTAGGCAAATTGAAAGTTGCCCATTTCACTCATCACTACAAATAAGCAATGGGAGACATATTTTGGACTTGTAGCAGTGCTACCATGGTAAGAACTCCATTTCCTAGCAGCTCCAAAGGGGATCACCCTCATTGGATGACTGAAACGAGAGCAAGGGTTGCTGGGGAGGAGAAAGGTCAGCAGGAAAGTTGAAAAGGGGACTCGGCGGAGCAGCGAGAGAGCTGTGTTTTTTGTGTAACGTGTCCGACATATCTACTGAAAAGTCAATTGTGCCCTGGATCGTTTCCCATTAAATGAATGGACTGTCTCTTGCCTACCTGTCGTGTGTATAGTTGTGGATTATACGTCGTGCGTCCTGCAAATCTCACCACTCACTGGTCAGGACTACCAGTAGGACTGTTTCATTCATTTGGTACAGAAGCTGTTCCTAGGATGGTCATTTTCACACCAAACCATTTCATCCACTTTTGCTGCATTGGACTGTATAAAGGACATTGTCATGAGTGTTTATTGTCGTGGTTCATTGTTGTGTTAAAATTGCATCGTTGTAGGGAAAAGGGGAGGTTTGTCTGATTGTTGTTGTTTGGATTGGATTTTCCATTTAATAAATTAGTTTTTCATTTGTTGGATTCGTGTTTCTGCCTGTGAGTGCGTGCGGGCTGGGCCAAGGCTGGGTGCGTTCCTGGAATCCCCACCGAAGCAATAAATGAATCACTGTCCTATCGACGGTGGGAATCTTAGCATCACTGGACCGCTACTAGTTTATAGTTTAAAGATAAAGTGTCTCTCTTTGAGATCCTAAGCTGAAAAATGGTACCATACAATGTACTATAATCTTTTAGAAATGGTGGCTTGCTTACAATTTATACTGTAGCTGCATGGTGGCACCTGCCAGGTACATCTGTCTTAAAGCGTAAAGATAAAGAGTCCCTCTTTGAAATGATATGATGAGAAAGATGACAATACGCGATTTAACCATATTAAACAATTTCAGTTAATTTGCTTATTATATTTAACAGCTTGGGCTTGAAAGTCGGGGAGTAAACATGTAAGTACCAACTAGTACTTTTTTACTTATTTGATTGTTGGGCTAAGCAAGTAACTCTTGAAATTTGAAACAAATGTGAACATGAGAGTTGCCTAATAAGAACCAATCTATGAAATCGCAGTTTCTCAAATCTGTCACTTGCTGTGCTGTGTCTGTGCAATTAGTGATTTCATCAATGTGCTTGTCTGGGGGCTGGAAACTCTCACTTAGAAACTGAAGTTCGAATGTGGTGTTTTTTTAGAATATGATTGAAACTTTTTAAAACTCCTCTTTCACTTGCTGTATTCCATACACGTTGATTGGCTTTGCATATTGTGTCTCTAGACATTTTCGATGTAGTTCAGATGATTTGTCTGATGTCCTTGTGGCAGCACAGTAAGGAGTACCACATCTGTTGCAGTTCAGTTTTGTTTGACAAAGCAAAAGGCAAGAAAGGTAAATCCCATTGTGAATCTGAATTTTGACATTCATTTACAGCTTGTTTCTTATTCAGACAACTGTAACGACTATAGTAGCAAATGAGAAAAATGTAAAACGTTTCACTGTTTTAGAATATTAACATCGAATTGCTGCTTTCAGGAAAGTATTTGAACTTTACATTCCAAGTGGGATTTCCAAGGCACAGTTTGGGTATAGCTGTCAGATAACAGACAAGCCTGCCATATGTCTACAAATATAGCAGAGCATATGACAAACGTCAATAAGCAGATGGATTTAAATAAGTTTAAATGCGATTCTGAGAGGCAGATTTTCCAATTTAAATCTCCTGGTCCATTTGCAGCAGCAATTCTTAAAGCCTCCAATTGGCAGCTCCATTGCAAGGATGACGGAAACACTTTTTTTGTTGTTTTTTTTTTGTAGAGCTTTCATTAAAGCCAAAGTGATTAGCCATCAGACTTGATTCCAGAGAAAATGAGTTGCATGTCTTTCATCTGCTAGGCTTTGATAATCTCTCCGTCAAAGAAAATAGACTCATTACACGCATAGTCAATCATTATTAGGAGCAAACTTACAGCGGTTACTGGAAATGTGAGCCCCAGGGTGTGCGTCTCAGCGCGGGTGATACTGTACACGAGGGTCGTCCCGATGCTTAATTAAGCTGGCCTCCTTTGCACCTTCAAAGTGGAATGTGGAAAGCCAATTAGCTGCGCTTAATATACAAGAATGCCACTATCAGAATGTTTCAAATTGCCCTTCATGTGCAGCGAGTGATGATGTATTTGCAACTTATTAGGGGCACATTATCTGCGTAAATTTTGCACCACTCCTTTTATACAGACTCAGGGTTCATTTTTTTATTGAAAGAAGGGTCAGCATGTATCTCCTTCAGCCAACTCTGAGTTAGCAAAACTTTGTGTAGCTCATTTACATTGTGAGAAATACTGTTGTTTGCCATGTAAAGCACATTGAGGCCAGGCTATGCAAAAATGGTGCATTATTATATTATCGTGAAATTTGTGAGACTTACTAGCAACGTTTATTAGGTTTATCTACTCCCACCCTTGAAGATTAACACACACGTTAACATAGAGATCCTATCCAGACAAAGTCTCAAATGGTGCCAATTGCCAGTCACTTTGCAATATACTGCATAAGATTCTCCACATAGAGACTCACTATCACCAGCTCTAACAAACGTGCCGGTGTCATTGTGACACACATAAAAGTGTATCTCTTTTGGTTATATGCCACTTACTAACCAAACAATGTCTTGATTTTATTGTGGCTGTTCTAATTATTAATGAATGACATCAGTATCCTTGATAAACCCTGTGAATGAGGCAGTAGTCATCTAACTCATACTTGGTACCCATTTATTTAGATATGTAAAAGGAAAACTGTACAAAATACTGTATAAGAAAGCAACCTGGTATCTTTTAACATATGACAATACAAAATAGAAGAAAACATGATAGAAAATAAAATAGATAGCAAAGTATGTATATAGACAGTGTGAAGGATGGCCGGCAGTTTATCCCAGCCAATACCCCCAAGCCGCCAGGAGCCCTCCTTGTAGCATAGAGGTTCCCAGAAGACCAGCAGGGCATCATGGACAGTGTGGTTTTTATGCACAGCCCTGCTGGATGCCATGGGGACCACAAGAGGGAGCTGCAGGGAGGACCGAGGACTTCTTTGTGCCCTATGACCCAGATGTTCGTCATAGGAAGAGCGACGGGCTTCCGGGGTGAAGAAAAGAACTTTTACCTGACCCGGAAGTGATTGAGAATCACATGGACTGAAGATTGGTAACACTTCCGGGTCAGGGAATATAAAAGGACTGTGGGAGCTCCCAGACGGCGAGCTGAGCTAGGTGGAAGGGTGGCAATGCGTCTGGGATCTGGAGGATTGGTTTATAGTGATTATTGTGTGTATTTATGAGTATTGTGGAGGAGAGGGTGTCTTGTACACTGTGGTGAATTAATAAAGTCAACTTGAGGACTTTTACCTGGTGTCTGGAGTCGTGGACAGGGATTCAAGGGAG
Source organism: Polypterus senegalus (assembly GCF_016835505.1). Classification (NCBI taxonomy): domain Eukaryota; kingdom Metazoa; phylum Chordata; class Cladistia; order Polypteriformes; family Polypteridae; genus Polypterus; species Polypterus senegalus. Next base: position 133,833,694 of record NC_053166.1, read on the forward strand.
TAAGAGTGCCCCCTATCTACCACAATAGTCTTAGAAAAGTTATTTAAAATTAAAAGTGTCAAGGGGAGAACGTTGTCCTGGGCGGCTTTTGGTTTAGCGATTGACGTTGTTCATCATTTCATTTTCTGACATAAAAATCAGATGAGCTATGAATTCAGTCTTTGTTGTTTTCTTCTTCTTTACTTCTTTTTGACAAGCCATATTTATGTTTAAATGCACACGTGGGATTTTGGGACATGTGACATTGCATACATTTGATCAGCTATCTCATCCTGATGACGTATAACTTGTATCACAGTGTTTGATCTTTTAAGTAGCTCCGCATTCCTTCCTTTCCCAAGCTGTAAACTAATTTGGTGATATCTAGCCTTAGAGTGTCCATCCGTTCCCAGGATATAAATTAATTCAAACAGGTTCTGTTGGTCTGATATGTAATTGTCTGGTTTTTAAGTTGTAAACCAATTAACACAGACTAGTACAACACAAGAAAAATGTACAAGAAAAATGTTTGCAATGCTGTAATTAAAGTCTTGTAAATTCGGTTCATCCTGGTTTGTTTTTGCAAAATCATTAGAATTTAACATGAACAGTTTACAGTTGAAAAATTGATTTTCCACACTAAAAAACATAAAGTAAAGACTGCTTGATTGCTTAACTTAAAATTCTCCATTAGTCTCAGCCCGATTCGTGGAATAGGCTAATTTAGCAGCTGTAAACTAGCCTGGAGTGGGCGTCACGGTGGCGCAGTGGTAGTGCTGCTGCCTCGTAGTATGGAGACCTGTGTTCTCTTCGTGGGTCCTCCCTGCGTGGAGTTTGCATGTTCTCTCCGTGTCTTCGTGGGTTTCCTCCCACAGTCCAAAGACATGCAGGTTAGGTTAGGTTAGGTGTATTGGCGATCCTAAATTGTCCCGTGTGTGCCCTGCGGTGGGTTGGCGTCCTGTCCAGGGTTTGTTTCCTGCCTTGCTCCCTGTGTTGGCTGGGATTGGCTCCAGCAGACCCCTGTAACCCTGTAGTTGAGGATATTGGGGGTTGGATAACTGATGGATGGATAAACTGGCCTGAAATGAGTGCATGTGGGGTGGACTAGAGTCCAGAATTGGTTCCATCTTTAGAATCTTGCTTTTCATGATCCTAAATTTAGATTTAGTTGGTTCAGAACATAAAGAATGGATGGATGGATAAAGTGACTGTCTCAGTTATATTGACGTGATATTGTGGTCTTCTGATTTACTTTGCTTGACCTTTGTATTCACCTGATAAAGTATTTGATACTACGAGGGTGAGTCAAGCTAACATTACAAAAATGGGATTTATCAAAAAATGGAGTGAGCCTTAACAAAACTGATCATGTCATTTCTCGGTGTAGTCTCAATGCACTTGCGCCACCTGCCTGGAAGTGCCTGGATTCCAGCAAAATCAAAGGTTTTGTCTTGTCCTCTCAACCACTCGTGCAGCACTTTCTTCACATCGTTTTCTGTCTTGAATCACTGACCACCCAGATTTTTTTTTTTTGTGGCCCAAAAAGGTGGAAATCACACGGTGCCAAATCTAGTAAATAAGGAGGATGTGGCAATACCTCAAACTTCAGTTTCTCCAGACAAGCCTTGGTGTTTTTAGCAGTGTGTGGCCGGTGGGCAGGCATTGTCATGAGGCAAAAGGTTCAGAACATAAAGAATGGACGGATGGATAAAGTGACTGTCTCAGCTATATTGACATGATATTGTGGTCTTCTGATTTACTTTGCTTGACCTTTGTATTCACCTGATAAAGTATTTGATATTACGAGGGTGAATCAAGCTAACATTACAAAAATGGGATTTATCAAAAAATGGAGTGAGCCTTAACAAAACTGATCATGTCATTTCTCGGTGTAGTCTCTTCTTGAGGCTGCAGTCCCCACCGCTTGGATCAAATAGCAGGCCTCACATTGGTCTCCAGCAAGTCACAGTAACTTGCACTAGTGACTGTTGTACCCCTCGGCATGTAGTGTTGGACAATAACTTGGGCACATGTGATTTTATGATCAGATTAGAGTTGGGCACTGCAAAAAAAACATCAATCTATCACAGGGCCTTTCATATACACCCTAATTATTTTTACAGATCCAATTTAGACTTGTATCATACACCTTTAGGATTTGGGAGTAAAACTGGACTACCTGGATCAAAAGACAACCTCCACAAATTGATGACATCTGGGAATAGCATTCAAACCCTGGATGGTGGACACGTGAGACAGCGGCCTTACCACTGTGCCACCCTTACACTACATGTGAGTTAATGTATTGGACTGTGGGGTGGCATGTTGCTTAAGGATATTGCCCAACAGCCCAAATGATGAAAATTTGAATCCAGAGTCCTGTTGTTGTCCATGTGGAGTTTGCACATCATTCTTCTTCTTGTGACTGCGTAGGTTTTCCTCAGGTTACTCTGTTTTTTCCCACCATATCCCAAAAATGTGTGGTTACAATTATTTAGTAATTCCAAATTGATTGTACATCAGAGGGTCCTCCAATGGCCTAGCGTCCTATTCACGGCTGGCTGGTTCCTGCTGGTATAGGCTTAGACTCCCTGTGAGCCTAATTTGAATTAAGCAGCTTTGAGAAGGTTATATTATGTTATACTATTGTCAAATGATCATTTTCTTGGTTTAGCTATTTAAAAAAAAACCATTGTAACCTAGGGGATAAACCAACATAGGCTTTTAAGCTCAGAACAGCCAGTGTGCTCTTTGTGATTTAAACCCAGGACTCAGAAGTTGTAAGACAGTCACACTGAATACAGCAGCACTATCTACAGTAACAGCAACCCACAAATAATCACCGATAGTCATCGTGAGTCTCCATTTTAAACCAAGTCCAGACAGACAGGCAAATCAAGGAGGTTAAAACCAAATTGTATTCCTTAAAAATGATTTAATTAGCTTGTTTTGTTTAATCCCAAACCTGTTCCTATACTATATTTATTGTTTTTTTTTAACAACACACATATGTGTCCAGATGATAATGCCAGTTTAAAAGACTTGCTACAATTGTGCAATTTGGCAGCATACAAGCTGGGGAGCTTGTGACAGAATCGCCATCCTTTCTGCGCCCTTTATAATGGATTTATTAAATTTGGAATTATGAAAATCAGAGAACTTACATTCGTTTTAGTTAATTGAATGACATTGTTTTCTTGGACTAAATCTCCATATATATATATATAGATATATATATATATATATTTTTAACAAAAGCCCTAATAATTACCTCAATTGTGCAACAGTTTAAGAATTGCTGATTAATTAACAAGCCCATTTGTGTTAAAAAGCATTGTGATTTTGCAAGAATACAACCTAAGTAAAGTGCTTGCTGCATTCCATCATTTGCATTTGCTAATTGAGCTGTAAAAATGACTGCGTCCTTTAGTTTTGTAACAGGGTCCTAGTATAATAAAAACTCTCAGACCCAAGGTGGAATTTCATTTAATTTACCAACACTACTTCAGGACACAGCAAAGGACAATCTGTTTAAAGTATACAGCCTTACCAGAGGACAATTGATTTATTAAATGCAATTACCAGAGCTCACATAACAATTTAATCTAATTTAAATACCAGGTGATTCACCTCATCCTGAAACGTATGCCCGACAAATGTGAGCAGACTGGCTTTTTCTGGCAGAGGCTTGTTGCCTGCTTTACCATTTGTTTTTAGTCATTAGACACTTCTCTGCCATGCTTTTATTTGTTAGCTGATGGCACACCCAAACATGTTAATATGGTGTGTTTGGTGGATGCCTTTATTCAAGGTGACTTACGTGATCAGTATTCATTACAATTGTTTCCATGCATGTATATGTATTTTATTTTTTTTTACAGGTGGAGCATAAGCAGGATACGTGATGTGCTCAGGTCAGAGTCAGAGGCAGGAACTGAACCGGCATAAGTCTGGTGTAAAGGTCAGTGTTTGTGGCTCGACATCACACTGCTAGAGGAATATGCAAATGCTACATTTTACTAGAAAATTGAAGAACATTCATTTACATTCATACTGCTCATCACAGTCATTTCTGCTGGGAGTCGGGCCAGAAGTTAATCAAAAAAAAAAAAGAGCCTCTAGATAATAGACAAGCAGAATGGTACCTTGAAATTGTCACTTTCACAAACACTTATTTAGAGCCATAAAAAGATAAGTAGAAATAAGGAAACACACCGTGACGGGGGCCTAGTGAATGGGGTTTACAAGTTCAGTCTTGGGACCCCGGCATAGCTACAGGCTTCCCTACCTGCCAATATCGCAGTTAGTGAGTTCTTTTTACGTTTAGCTAATCTCATTGTTTAATTAGCTGATCTTTTTTCCTACTCTTGTTTTGCATTCAGTGAAGTGCATTAGTGTAAGATTTACATTTATAAGAAGTTGAGATTTTTTGGGGAATAGCTTTAAATCTTTAAATGTCTCTTTCATCTCTTTCTCTTTAACACAATTTTTCAGTGGAGTGTGCTCTCTTACTTGTCTTAGAATGTTGACAATTGATGATCAGAAGAGCAGACACGGGTGCGAATAACACGGAATGCTAAAGGGCAGCAGTTACTTCAGTGTTTTCCACAGATGCGCGTATTAGCAAATAACCAAAATGTTTGGGACAGGTCTAAATTTTTTTTTGATTTCTTTCTTTCTTTCTTTCTTTCTTTCTTTCTTTCTTTCTTTCTTTCTATTTAGTATTCATTTTGAAGTAAATGACTGTAGCAGTTAGGTTACTGTTACTTGTTTAGCTGAGAAGCATAGCAACATTGCAATGTGCTGATGTTTGAAAATAAAAAAAATCTGAATGTTACAGAAAGGAAAATGTTACACGTCAAGGTAAAAAGAATAAATTCACCCCAGGTAACACACTTAAATGCTTGCGCCTCCAGTAACTATTTACTATAACCGGTTTGTAAATTTTAGAGTAAGAAAAAATAGAAACTGGAAAATGAGTGCTGGATTAATTAATGGAGCAGTCCAATTGAAAGAAGACTAGATGTGCTCCTCAGCTAAGAATGTTGGCATCTAAGTAATCAACATAGACCTCAGCACCATCTGTTGGAATGCGTTTTGTACGTATGTTTGATAAAACACATTACTACAAGTGTCTGCAGTGCACCATCTGTTGGAATGAAAAATGCAATGCCTATAACTCTGTTATATACTATTTAGCATGGGATTTGTAAAAGCAGTGTTAATGTTTGTGATGTACCATCTGTTGGAATGACAGAGATATAGTAACTAGACAGACACATGGATACACAGATACACAAACACATCCTTTTATTAGGGTGGATAGATGGAACAAAAAAAAAATGACATAGCCCCAGGACTGAATTTGACGACTGCCCTATTGGAAAAAGAATGAGGGCAACATCAACAAACCCTATAAAAAAGAAGAGAAATCACACAAATGGCATAAAGCAAGGAGAAAGTGAACCAAAATGATCAAGAGTTCATAAAGTCAGGGACATATTGAAGGAAAATGTTAAAAGTAATTTAACTCATGGGATACTGGGAAAAATGCAAGACCTGAAGTGACCCAGAACCTATCAGAGTTCACACAAACCTATCCATGAGCTTTCTGTTAAAAGTTACACAGACTGAAGACTTGCTCGGTGTCTCTCTGTAGTGGAAGTGCACGTGGGGTACAACCGAGGTGACATTACCTACTGAGCCTCCTTCATTGGGTTATAAATAAGAAAACATCTGTCCTGCCATTTCCCACTTTTGCACCTGATCCCTCCAGCTTGCCATTTACCTGCCATTTTAATGCTATTGATTATGTGTAAGAGAGTCTGTCTCTAACTGCAGTGCCCTTACCCAACATGCTGTAATTTAACAAACACATTTCCACTGTTGTTAATATGAACCAAAGTGGCACAAGTTCAAGTTTATTGTCAGTCTGCATATTATTGCTGCCCTGTTCAGCGAGAGCAATTGCTTCATTCATTTTAAGCTTATTTACAATATTCAAATGCGTCGTATGCAAACTTTTTCCACTGTCCTGGGCTAGAGATGAAGCCCAAGTCTCTGTCTGTAGAGCTGTAGTTTTTCATCTTTTGTAATTATGCTGATACTACAAACATTACAGGTCAAAATGTATAACTAATTTAGAGTCTGATGGACAAATACAAAAAACACAAAAGTAAAGTGGCTTATGTTTTTACCAAAATCTCTTACAATTTATAATTTTGGGTTTTAGTCCCTTCTGGTATCACAAAAGTTGTGGAGTAGCCATAACAAGAAAGAACCTAAATTTAACCACAGAGTGCTAGTCAGATGGAGGTCTGTTTTGTTGTGTAGGGTCCTACAGTGCCACTGTTTTAACAATTGTACAGTTAGACCCCACTAAAATGTCTTAAATCTCATACACTTGCCACTCGGTGCTGAGGTTCTTTAGTACTTCCTCCCCCTTCATTTCTACATCTGTACCCTCAGGTAATTATACAGAGTAAAGGAACAGGCAGGAGTTAAGTTACACATTTAATGATGTATTATTGATAATATGCCCAAACATATTAAGGAAGCAGAGCGCAATGTGAGTATTGGCAATCCATACCTTTACAGCCTAAGCAGCAGTGTATTTGCGTCCATTGATGGCTCTCGGCTTATGTTCAGTCTAGCTTGCTTTGCTACCACATGACCTTTGAATTGGGTTATTGAAACAGGCCACATGCCTGTCTCAATATGACTGCTGAGATAGAGTTGTATTCATCATGGTCTTCTCTTCATGAGCAAATGGTGAAATAAAGGGGGGTAAAGGCAAAGTGGCCATCTTTATACCATTCTTATCACAATTTGCAAGCCAATGTAATTTTGTGATACAGAATGGACTCCTATTTAAAACTACTCATAAACAGCCATGCTTTAGACCTTTACCTGTCCCTTCCTGGATCATTTACCAATGAAAGTTCTCAGCTACAACTCATCCCCCAGTTACTTTACTTAGGCAGTTTATGGCCTTCCAGTGGGGGTAATTTATAGGATCATGTAAGTCCAAGCACAGTCACCCTTGCCAAACCAGTTTGATTCATATTCCTTTTCCCCGCCATACATTTCACATCTCAGTTAGTCATAAAGACTTGGGGGACACTTTGTTAGGTGAACATCAAAGCACCACTGTTCTTCTCAATAAAGTAAAACATGCCTCCTAAAACACTAATATTACATTTGCTTTGTCTAGCTTACAAACGAAAACACACAAAATATTTATCAACTTAGGTATTAGATATACTATACATACAGTATACACATACATATCTACTACAAAGTTTAAGAGTGCTACGACAAGCAAGGTTTCAAGGTTTATTGTGAGCAAAAGGATCAGATGATGACACGAAAAGCAAAAAATCATAGAAAAAAATGGAAGGTGAGTGTCAAAAATACCATGAAGCAAAAAATAAAAACTGAGTAAACAAATCCAAAGAGATAAGACAAAGATTGAGAGTCAAAGAGCAAAGAGTTCAACTCCAGAAAATCAAAAACTCAAGGGCCTAAATGTTTTGAAGCCAACAACCACTAATAACAAAAGGGTTTTTGGACCCACCATGAGACAGCCACCATATTAGTGTGTAGAATCACATGAAGTCACAAGAGTGACAACACAGTCGTGTGACCATGTTATCATGTAAATGAAGAAAATCAAGGCCATAAAAATTAGGACTTTATTCATTTTAATTAAAACGTAAAACAAACCAAGTGTTAAATTCTTTATGTGCAAAACCCCTATTAAATGCAACAATATGTTTCATAGAATTGTGTGTATACTTCAAAGGCCTGAAATGTTATATCCCTGCTGTCTACGTTGCCAAGTCCAACCTAAAACAGGTGCTTAATAATAAGTAGCACATCTGTTTTATTTAAAATAAAGTGGTCATCCGTGGAGATTTCATAATTTGGAACATTAGAATTCATCAATGTGAAAACTTAGCCAAGTGAACTTTCTTCATGGGTCAGAACTCTGACACCAGTTCTAAAATGGATAATAGAGTTTAATGTATTACATGTTAATAACATTCATTTTTTGGCAATTACCATATTTAAAAAAAGAAGAAAACATTAAAAAAAATCTATTCCTTAACACAAAATGTTACTCCTTACATATAAAACCTTAGTGGTATGAATATACGATAAGATGAGAGGGAAACTGTTAGAAAAACCCTGGCTATAGCTCAAATTAAATATTAAGGAAGTTTATTAAAGACAAATTTCAAAATGAAACATGGTATCAAAAACATACACAACAAGAAAAAAATTGCAAAATGAAAAACCAAAAAATATAAAATTCTAAATAAAGAATATAATAATTTTGAAAGGCAAGACTCCAAAGCAAATGGTAAATATAACAAAGAAAGAATACTAGGTATCTAGCCAAATATGAAAACATGAACTTGAAATCCTAAATGAACACATCCAAAAACAGAAATGCTTAACAAAATAGTCAGAAGAGTGTGAGTCCTACACACAAGGAGAGGTAATGGAGATCAGACAAACAAAACCAAAACAGCTGGTAGGTACTGCCAATAAACCAAATTACAGCACCTGCTGGCAATTACCAAGATAGGGTTCTTGCATTTAACAGTTCAACAAATCAAGATAATAGGCAACATATCAAAATGAATTTGTAATAATAACACAAGAATCCAAGAATACAGTCAGTCATTAAAAAACAATCAACAAAAATAAAAATTAAACAGGCAAAGGCAAAAGAAAAGATGTATAATAAGTTGTATGAGAGGTTGGGCACTAAGGATGGTGAAAAGGACCTGTACAGGCACAGGGACTGAGCTTGGAAAGAGGAGCAGCAGGTTAGGGTGATGAAGGATAAAGATGGAAATGTACTCATAAGCGAGAAAAATGTGTTGAGCAGATGGAAATGTACTTTGAAAGGTTGATGAATGAAGAGAATGAGAGAGAAAGAAGATTGGATGATGTGCAGATAGTGAACCAGGAAGTGCAACGGATTAGCAAAGAGGAAGTAAGGGCAGCTATGAAGAGGATGAAGAATGGAAAGGCCGTTGGTCCAGATGATTTACCTGTTGAAGCATGAAGGTGTTTAGGAGAGACAGCAGTGGAGTTTTTAACCAGATTGTTTAATATAATCTTGGAAAGTACGAAGATGCTTGAGGAGTGGAGAAAGTGTACTGGTACCAATTGTTAAGAATAAGGGGGGTGTGCAGAATTGTAGTAACTACAGAGGGATGAACTTGATCAGCCACAGCATGAATTTTTGGGAAAGAGTAGTGGAAGCTAGGTTAAGAAGAGAGGAGATGATTAGTAAGGAGCAGAATGGTTTTGTTCCAGGAAAGAGCACTACAGATGCGATGTTTGATGTGAGGGTGTGGATGGAGAAGTATAGAGAAGGCCAAAAGGAGTTACATTGTGTTTTTGTGGACCTAGGTAAAGCATATGACAGGATGCCTTGAGAGAAGCTGTGATATTGGATGAGGAAGTCGGGAGTGGCAGAGAAGTATATAAGAGTGGTACAGGATATTTATGAGGGAAGTGTGACAGTGGTGAGGTCTGCAGTAGTAGTGACGGATGTGTTCAAGGTGGAGGTGGGATTACATCAGGAATTGGCTCTAAACTTTTTTTATTTGCAATGGTGATGGACAGGTTGACAGATGAGATTAGATAGAAGTCCCCATAGACTTTGATGTTTGTGGATGATATTGTGATCTGTAATGAAAGTAGGGAGGAGACACTGGAGAGGTGGAGATATGCTCTAGAGAGGAGAGAAATGAAGGTCACTAGGAACAAGACAGAATACATGAGTGTGAATGAGAGGGAGATCAGAGTTGGCGAAGGTGGATGACTTTAAATGCTTGGGTTAACAGTACATAGTAATGGGGACTATGGAAGAGAGGTGAAAAGAGAGTGCAGGCAGGGTGGAGTGGATGGAAAAGAGTGTCAGGAGTGATTTGTGACAGATGGGTACCAACAAGACTGAAAATCTACAAGACGGTAGGGAGACCAGCTATGTGATATGAAATGGAGGCGGAGGCACTGACCAAAAGACAGGAGACAGAGCTGGAGGTGGCAGAGTTAAAGATATTAAGATTTGCACTTCGTATGATGAGAAGGAACAGGAGTAGAAATAAGAACATTAGAGGGTCAGCCAGAGGGGCGAGATTGTGTTGGTTTGGATATGTGCAGAGGAAAGTTGCTGGGTATATTGGGAGAAGGATGCTAAGGATAGAACTACCAAGGAAGAGGAAAAGGGGAAGGCCTAAGAAGAGGTTTATGAATGTGGTGAGAGAGGACATGCAGGTGATGGGTGTGACAGAGCAAGTTGCTGAGGATAGGAAAATATGGAAAAAGATGATCCGCTGTGGAGACCCCTAATGGGAGCAGCCGAAAGATGAATTATAGTCAAAAGCCATTTATTTATAACATCTCTTTGACATTAAAACAATGTAGTTTCCCCACTGCCAACTACACTCTTCTGGTGGTCTTTGGTATTCGAGTCTCCATATTAGCTCACCTGTTTCCCAGTTCTACAAAGGAGCAAAATGATTCTGCTCAACTAATTCAGGAACTGTGAGCTACGCCTGTAGACTCCAGGTGGGGAAATGTTGGCCTTTTGTCAAGAGCCCTGAGCTTCTTTCTGTCATTGGTGCCCACTGAAGCTTTGTTTTTAACAGATAGTAACAAACAACAGTCTACAATCCTGTTTAGGTTACTGTCTTCCTACACTGCCATACAGCCTTTGGTAAGATCACTCTTTGTGTGATGTATCCTGGTTGCACCTTTGCTTTTGAAATCACCTTGTCAGGTGTGAAACACTTCATAATATAATGGGGGGGTACTCTTCAATTAATAGAGAATATAGCTTTGGAAGCTATATGAAGCTTTTGGTGTTTCAAGGCAACTCCTAGCCATATTCATTTTGAGGCAGTGTTAATGAGGAATATAAGCATTTTACCATCAGTAATACACATCATTTTTTGTATATATTTAAATTGTTCAAACTATTATAATTGATAGTTCATGATAAGAATTATAACACTATAAGCTTTTTTTAAAGCTCTTTTGTATTTTTGTGGTGGCAACAAGTCTAAACCACACAAAAGAGGAAGCACTTGTAGGGGATTTTTGCTGCTTGAAGCCGACAAACAAAATGTTGTAGCATTAAAGAAAGAATTAAAATGGACTTTCTGCACTTAGGGTATTTCACCATTGGGAATGACATATGAAGCAATGTGAATATTACCTGATTGGATGCCTTTATACATCATGTCATGTGAAAATGTACTGATATGATCTGTCAAAATTGCACAGAGAATAAGGTTACATGTGTTCAACTTGTGCCCCAACAGACTTTAAAAAGTCAGCAGCATCAGGCAAGAGCAGGAAGATAAAAAACGTTTATTTCCATAGCACATATTCATACACAGGATATAGTCTGAAAGTGCTTTGCAAGATGTCAAAGAAATAGTTACAAGAAAAGAAAAACAAGTTAAATTAGGTAAGAATAATTATAAATAAGTAATACATATCAATATGAGCTTACATAACAAAACGTTTTTACAGAAAAGTAGAATCTCTTCTTCTTCTTCTTTCGGCTGCTCCCGTTAGGGGTTGCCACAGTGGATCATCTTCTTTCATAACTTCCTGTCCTCTGCATCTTGTTCTGTTGCACTCATCACCTGCATGTCCTCTCTCACCACATTCATAATCCTCCTCTTAGGCCTTCCTCTTTTTCTCTTCCCTGGCATCTCTATCCTTAGCATCCTTCTCCCAATATACTCAGCATCTCTCCTCTGCACATGTCCAAACCAACGAAAGCTCACCTCTCTGACTTTGTCTCCCAACCGTCCAACTTGAGCTGACCCTCTAATGTACTCATTTCTAATCCTATCCATCCTTGCCACACCCAGTGAATATCTTAGCATCTTTAACTCTGCTGCCTCCAGCTCTGTGTCCTGCTTTCTGGTCAGTGCCACTGTCTCCAACCCATATAACATAGCTGGTCTTGCTGTCGTCCTATAGACCTTCCCATTCACTCTTGCTGACATCCGACTGTCACAAATCACTCCTGACACTCTTCTCCACCCATTCCACCCTGCCTGCACTCTCTTTTTCACCTCTCTTCCACAACCCCCATTACTCTGTACTTTTGATCCCAAGTATTTAAACTCATCCACCTTCGCCAACTCTACTCCCTGCATCCTCACCATTCTAATGACTTCCCTTTCATTTACACACATGTATTCTGTCTTGTTCCTACTGACCTTCATTCCTCTCCTCTCTAGAGCATATCCACCTCTCCAGGGTCTCCTCAACCTGCTCCCTACTATCACTACAGCTCACAATATCATCAGCAAACATCGTAGTCCACAGGGACTCCTGTCTAATCTCGTCTGTCAACCTGTCCATCACCACTGCAAATAAGAAAGGGTTAAGAGCCGATCCCTGATGTAATCCCACCTCCACCATGAATGCATCTGTTACTCCTACCGCAGACCTCGCAACTGTCACACTTCCCTCGTACTTATCCTGTATAACTCTTACGTACTTCTCTGCCACTCCCGACTTCCTCATACAATACCACAACTCCTCTCGAGGCGCCCTGTCATATGCTTTCTCCAGGTTAACAAAGACGCAATGCGACTCCTTCTGGCCTTCTCTATACTTCTCCATCAACACCCTCAGAGCAAACATTGCATCTGTGGTGCTCTTTTTTGGCATGAAACCATTCTGCTGCTCACTAATCATCACCTCAATTCTTAATCTAGCTTCTACTATTCTTTTCCATAACTTCATTCTATGGCTCATCAATTTTATCCCCCTGTAGTTACTACAGTCCTGCACATCCCCCTTATTCTTAAATATCGCCCCCAGTACACTTCTACTCCACTCCTCAGGCATCCTTTCACTTTCCAAGATTCCATTAAACAATCTGGTTAAAAACTCCATTGTCATCTCTCCTAAACACCTCCATGCTTCCACCGGTATGTCATCTGGACCAACGGCTTTCCATTCTTCATCCTCTTCATAGCTGTCCTTACTTCCTCCTTGGTAATCCGTTGCACTTCCTGATTCACTATCTCCACATCATCTTCTCTTTTTTGTTCTCTTCATACATAAGCCTCTCAAAGTACTCTTCCCATCTAGTCAACACACTCTCCTCACTTGTGAATACATTTCCATCTTTATCCTTTATTACCCTAACCTGCTGCACATCTTTCCCAGCTCGGTCCCTCTGTCTAGCCAATCGGTACAGGTCCTTTTCTCCCTCCTTAGTCTCTAACTTCTCATACAACTCATCATGCACCTTTTCTTTAGCCTTTGCCACCTCTCTCTTCACCTTGCGCCTTATCTCCTTGTACTCTTGTCTATTTTTTGCATCTCTGACTATCCAACTTCTTCTTTGCCATCCTCTTCCTCTGTATTCTCTCCTGTACTTCCCCATTCCACCACCAGGTTTCCTCTTTCTTCTGTCTAGATGTCACGCCAAGTACCCTTCTTGCTGTCACCCTTACTACATCTGCTGTAGTTTCCCAGCTGTCTGGTAACTCTTCACTACCACCCAGTGCCTGTCTCACCTTCTCCCTAATCTCCTTGCAGTCTTCTTTTTTCAAATTCAACCATTTGATCCTTGACTCTGCCCTCACTCTCTTCCTCTTCTTGATCTCCAACGTCATCCTACAGACCACCAATCCTATGATGCTTAACTACACTTTCCCCTGCCACCACTTTGCAGTCTTCAATCTCCTTCAGATTGACTCTTCTGCATAGGATGTAATCTACCTGTGTGCATCCTCCTCCACTCTTGTACGTCACCCTATGTCCCTACCTCTTCTTAAAATACATATTCACCACAGCCATGTCTATCCTTTTGGCAAAATCCACTATCCTCTGACCTTCTTCATTCCTCTCATTGACACCATACCTATCCATCACCTCCTCTTCTCCTCTGTTCCCTTCACCAACATGTCCATTGAAATCGGCTCCAATCACCACTTTCTGTCCCTTGGGTACACTGTTCATCACTTCATCCAACTCACTCCAAAAATCTTCTTTCTCACCCATTACACACCCCACTTGCGGGGCATATACACTAACAACATTCATCATCACACCTCCAATTTCCAGCTTCATAATCATTTCTCTGCCTGACACTAAACACTAGAGTTTATAGAGATACAATACATATTAAAAACTCAGAACGTGTATGCAGCATGTGTCACCGAGAGTTGCTATTTGGATTTCCCGATATTTATAATAAAGTGTGTGGTTGGACTCACAGTGCACATAAGATTTCCAAGATAGTATTCTTGATGTTGAATATATTTTGAGGGCTGAAAATGTATTCACGTCGCGTAAACGCTCAGAAGCAACTCATCTATCTGGTATAAAATGTTGTTCTCTCAAGGTGATCTTGGCGGGCCTTCAGCTCCAGTGACAGCCTTGCTGAAGAGAATTCCTTCATGCGACTCTGTTTCTAGCTTAAATTATCTCAAACTGGAGGTCTGCAGATGCGAGCATGAATGTACTGTATTACATTACATTTTACATTTATTCTTTTAGATGACACTTTTTTCTCAAAGTAAATTGTAAATCACAAGTGCATTGGAAGATGAGTTCCATATTGCTAAAAAATGGAGCTCTGGCTGGAGAAGCAAGTAACTGAGGGTCGCACAGTATGTCAGCAGTGGGGCAAGTAAGTCACAGAGGTGAATAATATGGTATGGAAGGAAAAAAATACTATGTACAGCTTTATTAAAAACAGAAAACCCACAAAGGGTGAAAGCATGCATAAATCAAGTTTAGATTATGATTGGCTCAGTCGGCATCCTGTTTACCATTGTTACCTCGTTGTGTTTGATTTCATTGTCCATGTGACGTTTGTGCCTTCTCCATATAGATGCTTGGAGTGTCCCAGTTTTTCTTTGGTTTTCCTCGCACACCTAAAACATTTGTGGATTTAGGTTAAACAGAAATCTTAATTTTATCCCCACATGTGCAAATGTGCCCTGCGATGGACTGGCTCCCCATTTAGAGCTGGTTGCTGTCTTGCAACCAGAGCTGCTGTAAGAAATTTTGTCTCCCTGCAACACTTAAACCTTTATTAACAGGAATGATCTGCATTTCTAGATGTGATCTCCATGCCTGGATTGTCCCTTGTCCCTTTTTTTCAAGTGACCTTTAAAAACACTTGAAAGTGTCATTGGTTATACTTGAATGGGACTTTTATAAAGCAATGACGCAATTGACATAGGTTATCAAAATTTCATAGGACTACCCAAAATCCACAATATAAAACAAAGCTAATTGTTCTTGTCACGCGTGTGCGATTAGGGGACCGCGTACGGACCCAAACTAGCGTGAAGTTGCATGCCAGAAAGGAATGAAGGGGTACTAACCTCTCTCTCTTTATTTCTGCAGTAAGGAAGACGCACCACTGCAATGAATCTGCCACGACTCCCTGACCACGCATTGCCACTTCCACCTTCCCTCTGTTGATCCCTGATGACTTCAGCACTCCCAGCATCCATCTCGGTTTCTTTCCAGCAGCCCTCTCTCTCTACTTCCGGTCGCTCACCATAAATGTTCCCCGCTCCGCCAATTTGGCTGTCTGCTGTTGTATATGGAAGTCTATACTGCACTGACGAAGTTCATTTTTGCATATTTCTTACAGTATACGGGGCCAGAAACCCCAAACCTTGACGACATGTGTGTCTTTCTTTTACATTCTAAATGGTGGGAATGGCATAAATAAGCTGTCATGAACTTATTCGCTGTCCATGCTTCTCTTTTCATATTGAGGGTAATCACAGGCTCAAAGTCTCATGAGAGAGACAGAGGTGGTTAGGAGCACAGCGCATTGCTGCACCCACCACATGACAAACCAACTCAGGATCCCAGATTAGGACCCGAGTACAGCCATGCAACAGGTGACACCTCAGCACCACACTAGTTCAGATGGAGTGGAACAGTGTGAGGTTTTTATAGTGGCTGGAGTGCCAATTCTGCCACCATTCCCCCCAGGTTGTTCTCTGCAGGTTGAAGGGCCTACATGCAGGGATGGATGCAGATTGACGTCATACTCAGAACGGAGCAATTGCAGGTTAAGAGCCTTACTCAAGGGCCCAATGAAGTAGAGTCACTTTTGGTGTTTATAGGATTCGAACCGGCAACCTTCCAATTGGCAGTGTAAACCCCTAACCTTAGAGCCACCACTCTGCCCGCAAAGTCTCATGGGAGATGATTATTTCCTATTGGTAATGGCTGTAGGCTTTGTGAAGCTACTGAATGATATACATAATGCTAATAAATATGTTGAATATGGTTATCAGTTAGCTAATATGAGGAAAACATTCAAGGAAATTCAAGATAATTCCAACTGAAGTTCTAATACTGCATGTTTGTCCATTCCCTTTCCAAGACAGACAATTAGTCGCATCCATGAAAGGGCCCCACAGCTGTATTAACATTCAAATAACTCCATAGGCAGAAAGAGATTTCATTTTACTGGGAAAAAGCATATAGTTCATAATTATCTCTTCTTTTTGCAGTTTTCAACAGTTGCTGGGCCCAATGTTACTTTTTAGGTGTATAATCAAATAGTTTTAATTTCACTTTTATTTGCCTTATGTGACATGTTACTGTGTTTGTCCACATTACCAATAAAATGGAATATGAGAAAAAATAAATAAGATGAGCATAAACTCAACATTCAGTGGCCATTACAACACAAAGTATATAACAATAATGCAATATAAAAGACTGAGAAGGGTAAATTCAGCATTTCTGATGAGGTCTTGAGTGCTGTCGCTAGTGATCTGTAACTGATGAAACTCAAATCAACTAACTGTCTCCATCAATCGATACTGATTTTTGGGACTCTGAAGCAGCCTGCTGACTTTGTGTGCATGCTAAAATATTCAAAAATCACAAGAGATATAAAAATGGAACTAATCTAAAAACACTTTTGTTTACAGCTTGGAAATGAAATATGCTTTTCATTTACCAGTAAAATGCACATTGAGTAGCAGGATATGCAAATCTGCGTTTTTCAGAGCCTACTTTGGGACGTCTATCAGGCACACAGTACAAATCAGCCCTAAATGATAGGCCAGTGTGTGTCTGGACACGGCCCTGCACCCTTCCACGCCGACCATATCAGACCAATTTGAAGTCTGCTATTATCGTGGGCTGTGTACCTTTGAGAGGTAGTTGGACTAGCTGTAAATTACACAACATAGCCCAAATGTCTGAACCCATCATGTAGCATCACATACCAGTGCATGAGCATGCTTTGAAGCCTAAAATACAAAATTTCATTATAAACGTATAACGATCTCATTTATAAAGCTAACCACTACCTTATTGCATTACTCTATAAGCTTGCTACTCATTAAAAACTCAAAGTGGTTCTGTATTCTTAATGTTGGTGTTTAGTGAATGCATTTATCTCATCTCAACCAGTCAATCAATAGCAGATGCCGAGGCTGCATGCAGTAGGGCAAGACTACCGCTGAACTTTAGGATGGGACTCTAGTTGATGACGTTTTGCCATGGGGGTCTATGGATCAGTGTTCACGTCATGCTCCCCTTAAGTTCCCAGGTTTGCCAAGAGAAACAAATAATCCAACCTTGTATACAAAGTTTTTGTGCTGTGATCAACTGAGCCCTAAACTCCAAGCACAAACGCACCAACACAGTCTTGGATTAAAAATGCAAACTTTTACTAGACAGAATACCTCCACGCAGCAATGTAATCCACTCTCCTTGTTGTTCTTCTTCTTTCTCTCTACTACTCCCCTGCTGACTCTGACTCACTTGGATGAGGTAGTGCAGTTCCTTTTATTGAAGACCTGGAAGTACTTCTGGTGCCAGGGCATTGCCTTTTGTCGGAAGTCTTGTAAAGTAAGAAGTGTATTTCCCTGCAGCCACCTACGAACCCAAATGGGGCTCCCCTACTGGACTACAGTTCCCAGCATTCCCTGCAGGTGTCTCAGTGGGTACCGAAGCCCAGGAATGCTGCCATCTAGCAGGTTGGGGGAGCATACAGCCTTGATATGGAGCCTCCCCCGATCTCTGTATTGTATTGGGGCCAATCCTGGCAGGGACTTGTTTTGTTCATTGCAGTATCTATACTGATGACTACTGGTTTAGTTTTATACAACCTCAATCCATACAGAATTAATAGCAAGAAATGAAATATACTATAAACAAATTTCTACTTAACATTTCCAATAACATGAGTTCAGTTTCTCCTCTATCAAATGATTCTGCCTTTAATAGAAGTGGTATATTCTGCAGTCCTACTATCACAATAATATATGGAAATTCCTTTTCCTATTCTTTACTTCCATTCTCTTTCTGTTCCACCATTGTACCGTTGTGCCCATTTTACTAAACAGACTTTTTGCTAGTTGCTTATATCCTAGTAAAGACTGTCAATTACAGAGCTATTTTCAACTGTCCTGCTGGTGTCTTCATAACAAAGTGACAGTCGTGCAATATATAAAAACCCATTGTCACGCATGCGCGAGTAGGAGATTGCGGACGGATCTTAAAACACATCGAAGGATGTTCGCCGGCGGGGAATGGCGGGGTACTAACTTTGTTTTTTTTTTTGTTTTCCAGACCCAAAGACACTCCGCCATAAGACCTGCCCGCAGTACGTCTACTTCCGCCCTCACTCCGCCATCTTTGATGACGTCATTGTCTCCCATCATCCATCACTTCTTCCCAGCATTCCTGCACTTCCGGCTCCTCCCATATAAAAATGGCCGCGACGCCTACTATGGCGTCGCGCATGAATTGTTTATGTTTGACCAACTGTTTATTTTTGAAATTCTGAGTGTCGACAATATAAGGGGCCGGAAAACCCCAAACCTTTTTGTTGTCTTCTACTGAATTTGTTACACCATGCATATCGTGATGCTGCTTTTTCCATTCTAGTGTATCTCAGTGCTGCAGTGGCCTGTCCTAGTATCATACCTACACACTCATTGCTAAGCCAGTTTAGGGTCCCATGTTAAATAAATCTACACATGTTTAAAACCGAGAGTCACCGTGAAAACGGGCAGAACATGCACACTTCGAAAGGACCATCAGTAAGCTTGAAATTGAAGGCAAAAAGGGTTAAGCATTGTGGTGGCATCCTTGAGAGACAGGAAAAGAACTTGTTGTAACTACCAGTAATATAATTTCATTGATAAATAAATTCAAATAGTTGCCTCCAACAAGCAGATAGATAGATACTGTAGATACTGTAATCAGAGCTTCTTTATCATTCTAATTTTTTTTTTTTATGGTTTACTGATTGCTTCATTAAAGAAGCACATGGATGACGACCTAAATATAAAGAGCAGAGAGCACATTTTCTGGCTGGGATTTTGAAAAGAAAGCATATGCCAGTCAGCCTTCATTGGCACGTACCGCTATAAAACTGTTTTAAAATACCCTTGAGAGGCGAATACAATTGTCTCATTTGATTCCACTTATCAGCTTTGGAGAAAATTAGATCAACAATACACGGCTACATGACGTATAGAGTAAATAAACTACATTATTTGTCTTTTTTTAATTGAATGCAAGGCCTGTAGGATCTCGACAGAGAACTCGTCTCTGTTCGCATATCCGCGTCGAAGCACATAATGGGGGGCCAAGGATTTTGAACGGCAGCCTTAATGAGATGGAAAAACACCTGTTTCAGACGAGAAGTACAGCAGGTGATTTCCTCAAAGGAGCATTTCAAAAGACAACAGAGATGATTAAAAGACAACACGCAAAACAGTCATGTCGCCAGTGTCACTGTCTTCCCCCGAGAGGCAGTTCTGCCTCATTAGTGCTGGTTTCATTTAACGAAATGTCATTGATTTTCTTATACTTTTTATTACACGTAGACTGTTACACGTTTTCATTTTTCAGTTTTACTAAATATCACTCATCTGGAGAGAATTAAGAAACCAAGACAGTGTTTTGAATACCAGGAAGACTTCATCTTTTGGTGAGGTGGATGGCAGCACAGTAAATCACATTTGTGGCCTACATAATTATACTGCATTTTTGCTCAGTACACAGCTTATTTAACAGGATGTTTGCTGTTATCGATGAGAACTGAGTGGTGTTAGGGTTAGCAAAGAGGCCTCGAACCCCAGTCCTATCACATTCTCCTTTTTCTTCCTTCAATCCAAAATTAAGTGATGGCTCTGGCTCTGAATGAAGGAAAAGGATATGGGGAGTTTAGGACAGGCCAGGATTCTAACTTCACAAAAATAAAGGACAGCAGCATTAATCTACCATGATAAAAGGATAAGTGTCTGTTTGTGTGTCCGTCCGGTTGAAATGTCTCTGTCATTCCAACCAATGGAGCATCACAGTGCATTGCATTTGTCATTCCAACATATAACAGCAACAACAGCATTTAGATAGATAGATAGATAGATAGATAGATAGATAGATAGATAGATAGATAGATAGATAGATAGATAGATAGATAGATAGATAGATAGATAGATAGATAGATAGATAGATACTTTATTAATCCCAAGGGGAAATTCATATAATCCAGCAGCAGTATACTGATACAAAGAAACAATATTAAATTAAATAGTAATAAAAATGAAAAAAATTAAAATAAAATTAATGTTCGCATTTACTCCCCCGGGTGGAATTGAAGAGTCGCATAGTGTGGGGGAGGAACGATCTCCTCAGTCTGTCACTGAAGCTACTCCTCTGCCTGGAGATGACACATTTATGTCTATAGCACATTTTCATACACATTTTGTAGCTCAAAGTGTTTTACAAATTTATAAAATATAGAATACTAAATAACAAAGAATAAAGTAAGGTCCAATGGCCTAGAGGACATAAAAAAAACAAACAAAAAAAAAACTCCAGGGGTCCAGAGAAATAAAAAACAAAATCTGCAGGGGTCCCAAAACCAAGAGACTGCCCTGTGCCCACTGGGCATTCTGCCTAACATACATGATCTCAATCAGTCTTCATGGTTTTCAGGCTTCACGTGAAAGAATTTGATGACGATGATCATGTGGACATCTGGTGTACTGCCTTCAATCCATCAATGTGGGGACTGCACGGTGCCCTGATCAGGTGGTGGTGGCGCAGATCGCCATCACACAAAAGCCCGAAAAAGAACAGCAGAAGAAAGTAGGGACTAGTTTGCATTGTGGAGCATTGATAAAAAATATTAATTCAATGCATATATAGTTTATCAGGGTTACACTGAAATGTAGCTACCTGTATGAGAAAGTCATGTTAAAATAATAGGTTTTTAGCAGTTTTTTAGAGTGCTCCACTGTATTAGCCTGGCAAATTTTTATCAGTTAGCTATTCCAGATTTTAGGTGCGTAATAGTAGAAATCCGCCCTACCACTTCTTTTATGTTTAAGATCTTGGAATTATAAGCAGACACTCATCTGCAGATCTAAGGTTATGATTTGGAGTGAGGCAGTCTGAAATATAGGTCGGAGCGAGATTATTTAAGGCTTCGTAAACTATAAGCAAGTATTTTAAAGTCCATTCTAAATGGCACTGGTAACCAGTGTAGTGACCTCAAAACTGGAGCGATGTGTTTGGATTTTCTTTTCCTAGCTAAGATTCTGGCAGCTGCATTCTGCACTCGTTGTAACCGATTGATGTCTTTTTTAGGTAGTCCTGTAAAGAGTGTGTTACTGTAATCTAGTCGACTAAAAAACAAAAGCGTGAACTAATTTTTCAGCATCTTGCAAGGTTATAAGGGATCTAACTTTTGCTATGTTCCTTAAGTGAAAGAATTCTGTCCTAGTAATCTGATTAATATGTGATTTCAAATTTAGATCAAAGTCAATAATTACCCCTAAATTCTTTACCTCCATCTTGACCTATAAGCCTAATGGATCAGATTTATTTCTAATGCCCTCACTATATCCATTTTTGCCAATAACTAAGATTTTTGATTTCTACTTATTTAGTTTAAGAAAATTAATACTCATCCACTCAGAATAGAACATCACAAACATTAAACGAATCTCATACCAAATGGCATATAACAGAGACATAAGCATTGAATGGTCCACTGCAAATGTTAACACTGAGGTCTACGTTGATTAATCATACTTCAATCCGTCTAAGATTGGTAACACAGCTAGTTTATATATAAAAGATAACTGAAATTCCAAGCGCTGAGTATAAAACCCAAAATAAACAGTAATGAATTAAACATTGCTTACCTTAATAAATGCATGCAACATTATCTATCTTTATTTTAAGAAATCTCGTATATGAAAGACCTATGATCAAACTGAAAGTAATAAGACTTGATGATACAGTGTATAGATGATTATTTAATAGGGTGACTAGATTCTCGATGAAAGAATTAATAATAACATACATGCTCTGCTTCATAATTTTATTCAAGGATGTTTCAGATCTACAGGAGTGACAGATGCTCCACTAAATGTCAGCTTACCGCATGCTAGCAATTTGGCTGGATTTGGTTGGGAAGCAGGGGGTTATTGGGGAATGTGTTACAACGTTGTATACCAACACATTTACACTACTCAACAATAAAACCCAACCAGTACAGGCTTTAACACCACTTACCGTATATAACAAAGAACTTTATTACCTGTGTACTTTAAACAGCACCTTGTGCTCTTGCTTGGGGTCTGCTATTATGGTGCAATGCTATCTATGACCCCTTTGACACTGCTAGCACACACAATAACTCAGTTGAATTAGAAAGCCCGATGCAACCACTCAGATTGTATTTTATTTACAGTATGCTGTGAACAGCCGTACGCTTGGATAAATTCTGTCGGCTTCAAGTCCTGGCCTACCCGGCACGCTTATTCTTCTCAATGTCTTTACGTTTTTCTGGTAATGATTCGCTGACTAATATCTCTGTGTCCTGCACATCTAGCTCCACATGTTCATTATCAGTTTGTTGTTTTTGGAACCAAAGTCAACCTTTTTTCAGAAATGTAAATTCTCTCTGAAGTTCTTTGTTAAATGAACACAAACTCATAGTTGTATTGACAAATTAAGCATGTGCATTGATAACACAATTGTGCAACTCCAAGTCCTTAAGCCAGTGGTTCTCAACCTGAGGGGGGTGGGCCCCCCTTGAGGGGCATGAAGTAAGAAAAAGGGGGGCGCAAAGATGTGAAAAAAAGAAAACAAAAATCAAAAATATGAAAAAAACATCTGCTGAAACCAAAACAAATGAACTTAAACTACATTCTGATACTATAACAATAAATATAGAGTTGGAGAAATGTCGATTAACGTTAAGTAGGTATAATAAAATATGCATCTATATTTCAAAAAATCGTTAGGGAGGGGCACGATTAAAATTGTTATGAAAACTCGGGTCGCAAATACTTGAAGGTTGAGAAACGCTGCCTTAAGCTTTGCTTCATAAGTACAGAATATCTGACTGGTCTGATGTTGCCTGTTTTGGAAGGAATTGATATGATTGGTGGTTTTTTTGAAAGCACTGAAGAATGTACGCTCCAAAGTGCTCTTTCTACAATGACTTGCACACTGCTCTGTTGATGAACTGAGTAATATTGAGTCATGTAGAAAATATGGGACAAATGAAGATTCCTGGGTCCTCCCTGCATGGAGTCTGCATGTTCTCTCCATGTCTACATGGGTTTCCTCCTGGTGCTCCGGTTTCCTCCCACAGTCCAAAGACATGCAGGTTAGGTGCATTGGCGATCCTAGATTGTCCCTGGTGTGTACTTGGTGTGTGTGTGTGTGTCCTGCGTTAGGCTGGCGCCCTGCCTGGGATTTGTTCCTGCCTTGTGCCCTGTGTTGGCTGGGATTGGCTCCAGCAGACCCCCGTCACCCTGTGTTAGGGTATAGTGGGTTGGATAATGACTGACTGACTAAAATTTGGGCAAAAAATATGTGACTGTCCCGGGAAAACCTAGTTTTAAACACTGGGAGCAAAGGGTTATGGTGAGAGAAAGTTTTTATGAATTAGGTGATTGTGTCCTTCAGGGAACAGTGCTGGAGCTGCTGCTGTTTTTAATATATATAAGCAATCTAGACAAGCATATAATTAGTGAGCTGGTTAAGTTTGCAGATTATAATAAGGTAGGCAAGTGGATTATAATGTAGAAGTAGGCTGATTAATTACAAATGGACCTGTACAGAATTCAGACTGGGGCAGATTTATGGTGGGTGAAACTGAATGTCAGTCCATGTTGTGAGCAATGGAGGGCATTGCAGCGCCCAAAACAACCTCACTGACACAAGTCCAGGTTTAATGAAAGGTTAAACAGAAACACAAGTATTTTTATCCTTTTCTTCTTTTTGCCCTCCTTCCACTCCTCTAGGTGAGCCTTGTCCCTCTTCCATCTGACTCCAACTCACCTGGATGAGGTCAAGTGGTTTCTTTTATGCTGGTCCCGGGTGTACTTCCGAAGCCATAGCACTGAATAGCAGAAGCCCCACAAAACAGGGAGTTCTTCACCCTACAGTTCCCCAGGACCAATGCAGGGATGTCCCTCATGACTACAAATCCCATTGATCCCTGCAGGTATCCATATTGAGGCCATGCCTGAGAAGCACTGGTGTATATTGTACTGCTTTTGACAGACAACCTCCCCCAGTCCATCCATTAATTGTTCACCCCGACTGGGATAATAATCAAGCACCATCTCAGCTGTGTTATGCCTCCATCTATAGAGTATGTCCATTATGGCCACTCAACCGGGCAGGAATTGTCTTTCATCTCAGTTAGTGTGCCAGTGCATTCCTTAGGCTGCTTACAATGTGAAGTATTACCAGGCTGAAGTTGGATTGTTGATTCTAGGAGTTTTGAAACTTAATATCAAACTTTATGACAAGGACCTTGGGGTTGTATTGGACTTCACTTTCAACCTCCAGACCGTATATAGAAAGAATAATGAAGGCTAGTAGGATGTCAGATTTATATGGCATAACATGAAGGTTTTTACTAAGCTATATAGTGCATTTGTGAGGCCTCATCTGGAGTACTGTGTGCAGTTTTGGGCTCCATATTACCAAAAAGCAGCACAAGAGAGGAGAGTGCCTAGGTTCTATGAGGACCTAGGAGCAATCAGGACTGAACCTTTTTACTTTAAGCAAAGGGGATCAAGAGGTGAAGTATCTGAAGGGCTTAAGATTGTGAAATGAATTAGTACAGTGGACCCCAGCTATTACTTTAAAATAACTTGCAGCTAGGAACTTGTTAAGGGTAAATACCTCACAACTGTTATGTTTTTCTCCATACAGAGAATCACAGACGCATGGAATAAGTGATCTAGCAGTGTGGTAGAGAGCAGGATCTTCAAAACTCAACATGGCGTTATTTTTAGGACGTTAGGTGAATAGAATTTGTAAGAATGTTGGTTTGAATGGCCTGTTCCTGTCAAAATATTCTAATGAAGTTGCTTGTGTGTACTTTGAGATGGATGGCATTGTCACCCTGCCCAGCTCTGAGTCCTACCTGGTGGCTGATGATGCCTGCACTCTTTACTGGAGCAAATGGCTTCAGAAAATGAATGATATGTACTGAAGATATGGCATTTATCTTGTGTGAATTGTCATTTTTCTGTAGTTACCTAGAGAAGTGAAATTTTATCTGACTTTACATTTTACAAGGAGCAAGGACATGAAAGTCTGATCTACGTGCTCCGCTTCAGAATTTTACTCAGGGATGTTTCAGATCTACAGGAGTGACAGATGCTCCACTAAATGTCAGCTTACCCCATGCTAGTAGTTTGGCTGGATTTCGGGTGCAAAACAAGACAGCTTGTCAATAATCAGCCGGTGCCAAACGTCTCAGTACGTTTCACTTCTTGAAGTATTTTCATTCAAATGCCTGCTTTCTCACAAGAGTGCTGAAGAAATTGCTGGCCACTGATATAGCAGAATTACTCCAGAAAAAAAAAATAACATGGGAATGCTCTTGTTGGAAAGGGCTTTGTCTTTTAGATGACCGATTCTTTAGTGTTATAATTGCTTGTGTCTGCCAGATTTTCTACAGCAATCTGATCATCTGTTGCTGTTGAAGGAAAAGGCAAAAAGCAAATTAAAGTAATTGCACTGCAGGCTAAGAATGCACCAAAAAGGTTACAGGTGGTGTACAGAAAGTCACATTGGCTTTTTGTTATAAGGAATGTAACATTGCAAGACCCATGAACACACATAAACCATCTTTTATTACTGCTTTCTAAGTTTCATTCTACTGTGTTTTGCATTTTATGCAAACAGAAATTGCATCTCCGACACTTGTGTACGGCATGGCGGAGGTAGGATTTAAATATGTACCCTGGGGCTTTTAGGCCTTGCAGTCATGGTTATGTTATTGTGATTTAAAATCATTTTCTGTTTGAGTTGGTCATATACAAAAGATTCCATATACATTAATTAATTCACTTAACACTTTTTATGAGCAGCACAGTGGCACAGTGGATAGCATTAGCTTGTATATTCTTTCCATGTCCCTGCAGATATTCCAATTCCGTTCCACATCCACAATCTGTAATTTCTGAGACTAGTTACTCCCAATCAGCTCTGAAAGAGTGAGTGTGGATGTGTTGTAAGTCTGTCCTATCCAGGTTGTGAGTGTTGTGTCACATCTGAGGCTTTCACTCTCTTTCTAAAGACTTCTTCTTCTTTTGACTGCTCCCATTTAGAGGTCACCACAGCGGATCATCTGTCTCCATCGATTCTTGTCTTCTACATCTTTGTCTGCCACAATGACTACATGTTCTCCCTCCATAAACCTCCTCTGTGGCCTTCCTCTTTTCCTCTTTCCTGGAAGTTCATCTCTCCATTGCACATGCCCAAACCATCTCAGTCTACCATTTCTCACTTTGTCACCGAACTGTTGTAACTGTGTTGTCCCTCTTAATATACTCACTCCTAATCCTGTCTACCTTCATTACTCTGAGTGAAAATCATAGCATCTTCCACTCCTTCACTTCCAGCTATGCCTCCTGTCTTTTAGTCAGTTCCACCATCTGCAAACCATACAGAATAGCTGGTCTCAATGCCATTTTATTGACCTTCCCTTTCACTCTCGCAGATACCCTTCTATCACAAATCACTCCTTTCACTCTTCTCCACCCAGTCAGCACTCTCTTCTTCACCTCTCTGCTGCACTCTCAATTGTTTGGGGCTGTTGAACCCAAGTATTTAAATTCAACTACCTTCACCACCTTGCAGTTGCACCCTTCCACCCCCTTCCCTCTCATTCAAACAAATGTACACCGTCTTACTCCTACTGACTTTCCTTCCCCTTCTCTCCAGTGTGTACTTCCACCTTTCCTCATTCGATTCAACCTGCTGTTTGAACTCACTACAGATTACAATGTCATCCTCAAACATCATAGTCCATGAAGACTCCTGTCTGACCTCATCTGTCAATCTGTCCATCACCATTGCAAACAGGAAAGGGCTCAGAGCCAATCCTTCATGTAATCCCACTCTCGCCTTGAACCAGGCTGTCATTCCTACTGCACACCTCACCGCAGTCACACTGTCCTCATATCCTGCACCATCCTCACATACTTTTCTGCTACTACTAATTTCTTCATACAGTAGCATAACTCCTCTCTTGTCCCCCTGTGATACACTTTCTTGAAGTCCACACACACACAGTGCAATACCTTCTGACCTTCTCTGTACTTCTCCATCAACACTCTTAAAGCTCTTGCTAAAGTCTGGTTCAGGAAAAGTGGTAGATGGGTCAAAGAGTCTATGTCTTCTTAAATACACAGATAGTTCACTATTCCCAAGTGAGACTCATTTCAATTCTTTTACTTGATGAAAATTGTGGTTACTTATGCATGTAAATTTTACCTGATTATGTGCGTTTTTATTCCTGATTCATATCTGTAAATCTAAAGCATTCTGAGGCAGTCTTTAATGAGCAGTGCTCCATAGACGTAAACTGAATTGAATTGTTAAAACCTTTAAGTAGTAGCTTCTAGCAGATGAGAACACCAAAATGTCTAAACTTAAGAACATTTCACATGAACATTCTTCCATCAGCACTTTGCAAACCTTATCCTGCTTTTTAATATCTCATTTTTTGGAACTGTAAAGGAAAGTGTTGAGGGGAACAATCAGATTATAAAATTGTGGAGCAAATAGGATGGATCATGGCCAATTGATGCCACCTACATGAAGCTACTAGGACTAACCTAACAGAAGAAATCTTATGAACACCAGGGGCGTCATGCATAACGCCATGCGTAGAATTCACACTATAACATGGCGTACGGACAAACACGGAAATGTGCGTATACACAAAAAAATTCAGATGCATAAATCTGTGTGAACGCCAACTTCCATGTTCTTCTGCTACATAAATCCTGGTCAGCGTGAAAAGTAAGGCATGTGCACGCATCTGCTGTCCCACCCTGTCTCCTCCCAGAATTACTCCTCTCAATGCAAATAGCCCTTAAGCTCAGCGTTCTGTGAAAAGGCAATGGCAAAAGCATGGGGAGGAAATAGAAGAATTTCAGCGAATACCAAGTGGAGGCAAGGAAAAGCATACTATTTGCTGGTTTAAACAGTGGTATAAACAACAAAAGAAAGTTGATCGAGTGACACAGAGTCTCAGATAAAACTCGAAAGCTCAAGTCGCACAGTGCCCAACATAAAAAAGAAGTTGTCAGATATTAAAGTCGCCGTGAAAAGGCGACTCGAAGCACACCGTCTGAGTGTCATATGAAAGCTTAATAGGATACAGAGAAAAAAAAAATAGATAGAGATAGATAGATAGATAGATAGATAGATAGATAGATAGATAGATAGATAGATAGATAGATAGATAGATAGATAGATAGATACTTTATTAATCCCAAGGGGAAATTCACAAATAGGCACACAGTGGGGAAAAAAGCACAAAATGTCAACTTTAATCTCTAAATTTCCACTTTAATCATGTAGTTTATTTTGTCATTAAAGTAGAACATCATAAACTTCATCTTAAAATCGTTTCATTTACTAGTTTCTCAAATCCCATCGTAACTAAAGTAGCTAGTTAATTGCTTTGTTTTGTATTTGATCTTCTATGTGCTCTATGTGTGTGAATCACTATGTGCTTCTTAAATGGGCTTTTTCTTTCTCTGACAGGACACAGAATCCATAACATTTATGATATTACAGCTCTCTGAATAATTTAAATACTGAGATGTATACTTGATATCATTTTCACGATGATAAGAGTTAAAGCATATTATTAAACATAGGAACATGCTGGTGCAGTGATTGTTCATGCTTCAAGCAAGATGCGCCGTGCGCGACCTTCGATGAAATACTTTATTACAGAAGTACTGTCTCTTTCAAATGTATTAACCTCCAATTCCTGTCCTTCCTTTTCTTTCTCCAAATACCCAAGCGCCACACAATCAGCTCAGTAATAAGCGTTAAGCCATCTATGCTGATTCTTCAAAACCTTTAAGAAACATTGAAATATCTTCGTACTACATGTTTAATTATTCTATCCATCTAGCCTTCCCTTGTCGCGCCACCCGAGCAAGAATACAGCGCGAGGCAGGAACAATCCGTGAACGGAGCGCCAGCTCCTCACTAGTGCTGCGGCACCATGTCCTCACATGTTTCATTAGTAACAATATACTGTAGATTATTTAAATGAAGTTAAAGTTTTATCTGTATAATATAATAAACATATTTTGCTGCATTTCATCTTTAAAATGATATTGTCATCATATGTAAATATGTGCTTTATAAAGTGGCTCAGGTTGTGTAATATTATAACTGTATTGCAAGTTTACAGTGAGGTAATTGTACTTATAAGTACAAACAGTTCTACAAGGAGCACTTGATGGACTGATTGAGTGCGTTTATAGTTCTTGGGATGAAACTCTTTCTGAACCGCAAGGAAAGGCTCTGAAGCGTTTGCTCTATGAGAGCAGTTCAATAGACAGCATGGCTGAGGCAGCGTGTGCTTGATGCTGTATACCGATAATTCTCTTTCCAGTCAACTGCTGTAGATTTGTGATTCCAGACTCAGATACAGTGATATAAATACTCCGAGTGGTGCAGTGAGAGTAATATGGAAAAAGATGATGGTATTTAGAATAGTTTGGCTATTCTGTGGACCATTATATTGTTACAGGTCAATTACAATCAGATGCCTTAAACTAATAAACAATATGCGGTTAATTTCAGTGAATATGATAAAGCCGCGTCAGGGAAGTGGATTTAAAAAACAAAGGGTAACCACACTGGAACAGTAGCACTGCTGGGTGCCGCCAGTCTACAAAACCGAGTGCAGAACTTACGTACACCAGTGTTTGAGCTACTGTGGAAATGTGCGTGGCTTTAGGTTTAGGTTTTATACATCGTGACTTGAACATGGAAGTGTTCGTACGCAACATTTTTGTGCATATGCACCATTTATACATGAGGCCCCAGGACACCACTGACTCCATGAAACCTTCTTGGTTTGCTGGCGACTCTGTTGTTCTCATACTCTCATATTCTCAAAGTAACTCCTGTCTTTTGTCTTCTTCCTGATGCTGTTCTTAGCCGCATGGATATTGATAGAAATACAGATTGTGGAAATTAGTAAACCATCGTATGTTTTCTGATGTGTAATGCAAGATGAGTGACTCATTTTTTTTTTCTATTTATTCTCCCATGGTTTTTAACATACATCTCCCGCAAACGCTAATGGAAGAACAGAAATAGTTGGAACCTGATGTGAATATAGATTAATAACTGTATTTGCAATTTAATAGGAATTGTGATGTGTTACGCAGCCAGTGTAATTTATCTTTTGTTTCTACTTCCATGTAAATAGAAATTTGGTGATGGAATTAAAAATTTGCTATCTAGTTAGTCTAGTCCAGATTCTGATTCTATCATGTTCAAAACATTGGGAGAAGTTGATTTTAGCCTGGCATCTATGTTTGTGTGTGCTTCTCTGTGAAGAATCAAAAACAATTTTCACCTCATTTTTTTTGTACATTTTGTATGGTTCCTGGATGACTTCATCCTAGATAAGAAAGAACACTTTAGAACAAGTGGTTGGTTGGTAGCATGCACTGATGTGGTTTACGAGAAATCCACCTTGAACAGTAAGACTTACAGTATGTACAAGGATAACTTTGGAAAATGTTGATCTGTCTCCTTCAGTCAGGTGTCGTTGTGTTTGCCTTGTTACAGGCTTTATGCCTATTGTTTTTGGTTCAATGCTTGTCTCATATCCTTTAAAAGGTTGGCTTATGTCAACCATAACTACAGTAGAAATGCTTTCATTTAACCAGGATTTTGGCAGTCTGCTCCATTTAGTCCTGGGACAAGGCCTATTGATTTGCAAAAGTAGGTTTTGCGATAATCAACAGTTTATGTAAATATACAGTACATGTACACACATGGGGCACATGCAAATGTACATACATGCACACACACTCTCAAAGAAATCTATTAGTGAAGTTAGCTGACAACTTGTTTGCCCTACCAGGGCATGTGCTTGATGATGACGAGAACAAAATGAACACTTAGACAGACACACACACTGCACAACAGATCAGTAAAGGTACAGAGGCATTAAGACACCCATAGACCAATCTCTCTGCCTATTCAGCTTGCTTACTTCATTTGACCCAATGTGTATAGTTTCAAATTAAATATTATGGAAGTTGTTCACTTGATTTAATTCCCTGTTCATTTTACTTTACATTTATTTGTGTACATGTTCCACCCTAATAAAAGGATAAGTGTCAGTGTGTTTGTGTGTCTGTTTGTCTGTCCAGTTGCTATGTCCCTGTCATTTCGGCAAATGGCGCATCACAAACATTTTTATTAAAAATTACTTTGCATTTGTCATTTCAACAGATGTGTGTCACAAATATTAACACTGCCTTAATGAATTTCATACCAAATGGCAAATAACGGGGACATATGCATTGCATTTTATTTCCAACAGATGGCACATCACAAATATGTGTAGTAATAAAATTAATTGCATTTGTCATTCCAACAGATGGTGCTTCACAAACATTAACACTGCTTTTATGATTCCTTTACCAAATTGCATAACAGAGACATTAGCATTGCATTTGTCATTCCAACAGATGGGGCAAATGTAGTGATGCATTTTATTACAACAAACGTTTGTGATGTGCAATCTATCAGAAGGGAAAATGCAATGCATTTTCTTACAACATGAATTGCAAAATACATTCCAATGGATGGGGAACGGCAAACATTAACACAGAGGTCTACGTTGATTACTGAGATTTCAACCTATCTTAGATGGGTAGCACAACTAGTAATAAAGGTAAGTTCATGTACTTGAGCGTACAGAACAATCATTTACTGTATATTATATTGTAAATCTTTTCTTGAGTGATTTCCTGTGGTATCACTCAAGTGTAATTTATGTGGAAGTACCAGATGGACAGTTCCATACAGATTTTTATATGTATTCTTCCCTGGTTTGCATCTCCATCATATAGTAAAGGAGGAAGAGAAATGGTTCAAATTTGACATATTAATCAAACACATATTAGATTTATAACAGTATTTAAAATTTAATGGTATGGTGATGCAGTGGTTATTGCTGTTACCTCACAGCTCCAGAGTCCTGTGTTCAAATTCTTGTCTGGGAACTGTTTATATGGAGTTGACGTGTTTCTCCATGTGCCTGAGTTGCAACCTAAAGATGTGGCTGTTAGGTTAACTGGCTCATTATGGGCATGTGAGTGTGTCGTTGAATGAATTGGTATTGCTTCTAGGTTTGATTCATGCTTTTTCAACAGATTTGCTGACATAGGCCACAGGCAATGACCCTGAATTGAATTGGCAGAATCAGTAGTTTGCCCTTAATTCATGTATAAAGAGTCCATGTAATTTGACCATAAACAGTCTGCAGTTCCACTGTGTGTCTATGTACTGATTTAAAGCTGACAGTGAGAAAGGAGAAAAAGTATCAGGACCAGGAAATGAATTAAAGTCAATGACAGATGACAGAACTCCAGAGCTCAGAGAAAACGCCCAGTCAGGACAACTGACTCCGCCCCTTCTGCACCAAAACGTATAAACCTGGGCTTCCCTGGAAGATGGCATCTCATTTTGTTTACAAGCAAACTGGAAGACTCCTCACTTGAGCAGTATTAATACATCTAAGAAGGCTATAGTCTGTATTTCTGTTGTTCAACACCAACATGCGTTAGTTTTGTTTTCTCTTGTTTTAGAATTAAACGGGTTGACATTGCTGGCACTCCAACATTTCTTTTGGACCAGATCCTTACTCCTACTTGACCACACTGCTTTGTATCCAGCTGTACAACTGAGAGTTCTACATCCCCCTTCTTCACCTATAGTCACATGCACTGGATTATGACCAATTGATTGAGGTCACGTGTCAATTTGGCTGAATTTAGGTTCCAGAGTAGGGTTGCTGGGCTCAATCTCCAATGTAAGGTGAGAAGCTTAGAAATATGGGAAGGCATTGGAATAGAATCACTGATTCTCAAAAGTACCAGCAGATGTAGTTTGGTTGTATGGTTTGGATGCCCCATGGTGCCTCCTGCAAGGCCCAGCACTCTAGTAGAAGATCATGGGAAATACCTGAGATACACCTGGGTGGGGGATGGTCTACAAATTCCAACACCATTCATAGTGGTATTGAAAGAAGTTGCTGAGAAGAGGTTGGTCTGGTCAACCCAGCTCAGGGTATTGCTGCCATGATCTTCACCAGAAAAAGTAGAATGAAAATGTTGATAATGAAGGTGATCTTTGACTTTATAATTCTTGAAATAAACATGCCCATGTCTAGGACCTGGTATTGTCACCTTATTGGTAAGACTAGCTGTGCTTAGGATTCTCTCCTCTCCTTTTCATTTGAAGACCATTGCAGTTTGAGTGTCTTGTGTTTTTTTCTTAACTTTTGTATAGCATGATGACATTGCAGTAGGCGGCTTGCCAGCACTTTAATTGCCAGGCTGACTTGAAGGGTAAACAGTTCCACACAATAGAGAATTCACACTTACATCAAGTCTTTCTTGTTATTTTTTTAAAAATTTTCAAACAGAAATTATGTTGCTCACATCCATTTAACAGAAAAGGTGCAAACCTGTGGAGTATTCTACTGTATATGGGTCATGCAATGAAAATAAAGACTCACAAATAAATGATGGAGAGTGTACAGTTAATTTGTCAGATTAGATTAAATTAGATTAGATTTATCTTAATGAGGTGCCATGGCAACGAAATGAAGATTTACATTTCACCAGAAGTGCAAGTAGAATTTAATTGCAAGTAACCAGGTAAATACAGCAGTGCGGGATTGTAAAGAGTCATGAGTGTATACAGAATGATTAGTAAGAGTCACAATACAATATGGACAGAGCATACACTAAGTGCAATAGAAACAGAATGGAGTATGCACAGGAATATATAAAAAACAGTTCAAATAACTGAAGGAGTAATGTGCAGACAACTGTACAGGCACAAACAAGTTTAGCAGAGCCCTGACCCTACACCTGAGGCAGTGATAGTCCAAGACTAGAGTGCAAACATGGTAGACTTGAGGTGGCTACACAGTCCGAGGGTGTACATGCAGGTGAGGTGGGAAGGACGCAGGTGGCCTAGAGCTACAGTGGTCTATAGTAAATCCAAGTCTCCAGAGTAGTTTTAATCATTATTGTTGTTGTTATTAATTATTTTTATGATTATTATCATTATTATAGTAGTAGTGGGTGACATAGTGGTACAAACCATCATTCCTGGGTTCACGTCCCATGCTTGTGTTCTGGCCATTTACATGTTCTCCCTGTATGGAGATTCATCCTGCTAATCCCACACGTTCCCACATGGGGACTGGTTAGGTGATTATTGACTTGACAATGGTCGTGTGTGTGTTTGTGCATGGGTGTGCCATTACAAAACACCTGTATTAACATCTCCCACATCTCATTTGCTTCCAAGTGCTTCGTATCTGCTTTACTTAGCATCTTACTCTCTGCTCAGTAAAGTAAAACACTTCACACTGTTGCTTTTCCCATTGATTTTTTCAGTTTCCTATTCAATCCGCAGGTAAAGAGAACTTTTATTTTGTTAGACACATCTTTGGCCATCACAGAAATGATCTTTTTTTCTCACAAAGAACCTTTGTCAGCCATCATGCTCTCAACATTTTTAAAGTGACACACTTGTTCTTATACCTTTACATTAATTCTAACTTACAAGCTATCATATCTGTTCTTTCCAATCTTCAAAACCTTTTGCCATTTTTCATCCCTAATTTCTCTATTGTGATAGTGAGAGAGTCCAACATGCCATGCAGCCCATCTCTTGTGTTCACTATTATTGCTTGTTCGTCTATTAATCTGATCGTTGTCCTATTTAATTTTTGATGCACTGGATGTGGTGAATTGGCACTGCCGATGCTCCAAGTGGTATGATGCAGGATATGGGACAGGGTGGATGGTGAATTTTGGGTGGAATTTTAGTTTGCTATTTGTCACATGTAGACATTTCTTGCTGTTAAAGGTCATCCCTGGAACAACACAAAATAAACGAGACAAAAGTTCATAAAGAGTTGGGAAATTGTCCCCTGTGACAGACGACCTGGGTCCTTGCCTGGTTGGGACGTCTCTTCTGAGGAGAGGAACGGGGAGAGGACATGTCCACAGAAGTACTTCCCCTGGACAGCTCTGGAGCCTGAGTCGGTAGAACTTCTGCCACACCCGGCGGAGTAGTGAAAGCAGCAGTGTAGAAAAGAGAGAAGGAAAGGAAGGACTAAGCTATATTGTGGGTTTGTGTATCGTGAGCTGAAAAAGACAGAGAAGAAAATAAACGTGTGTGTTTTTGGGACATTGTTGGTCTGTGTGTCTGTCTGTCTGTGTCCGAGCTTCATTTTATATAATATATTGGCAACAGGAAGAATATGACTGAGGAAGATGAATTGACGTCATCACAGGCAGACGGAAGTGATGTCATCAGGGTTGGACTGGAAGTGACGTGATAGTCACTTATATACAAGCAATTCATGTGCTACATTTTTCTGTCCTGGAACTAACTTTTTACGGAGTTGCCAGTTCTGTCGAGAATAGTGCGGCTCGGCTGTCCCATTCATAGATGAAACAACAGTCCTTTGTATAGCCGAGCTGCAGTCCTAGTAACAGAGCAACGACTTTAAGATCTCCACAGATATTCTAGTTGTACCTGCTATACTGGACGTGCTTCGGCAACAGTTCCATATTCTCATACGTTTCCTTCATTTGTGCTGCGTAACCAACAGGTACTGAAGGACAAACGTTGCCATTGTGTAGCAGAACAGCTTTCAGGCCTAACATTGACAAATCAATGAAGAGATGCCACTCTTCCGGTTGTGATCACAACCCAAGGCCGAGAACAATGTCACAACAAAAACAGAGACTGTCGACTTGTTCAAAAAATATTGTTATATCATGATGTCTGCCTCGAAACATAGACATTTTCGTACCTGGTGACAGCAAACACCATTCCTCCAGTCTCGAACCCAGCAGCTCAGCTTTTGCTTTTGACAGACCCAAATCTCTGACCAAATCATTCAATTCGGACTATGGTATCAGATGTGGATTGCCTGATGAGCATGGCTCAAAATCCAGGTCAATGTCACTGTCAGTACCCTTCATTGCAGTTTCTTCATCTGGTTCGTCTAAGGTCCAATCCTCTGGTGGTTTCAGAATTGGAAGACTGTTGTCATGTGGCACTGGACTCATTGCTGAGGGCAGATTAGGATATTCAATTTACTTCTTGTTTTTGGCAGAGAAACCAGATACATTAGTCAAACAGAAGTAACAGTCCGTCACATGGTCTTTCTCTTCTCGCCATATCATCGGAACAGCAAAAGGCATCGTCTTTCGAGTGCCTCTGAGCCAGGCTCTCAGACTGACAGCACATATCGCACAGCAAATGTGAGGCACCCATTCCTTGTCTTGATTACCAATTTTGAAGCCAAAATACAGGTGATAAGCTTTCTCCACAAGAGCAGTCATCCAACGTCTCTGAGGCGCAAGTGTATATTTGCCACAGATATAGCAGAATGTATCGCGGCTGTTACAACATTGATGAGACACTAAAACGTCTATACCATCAGGCTTACTTACTGTTATATTTCTACAGATACCATACCTTACTATACTGATACTATACATACACACTAACTATCTATATTAACCAAATGAGCAGGATCAGTGTATACAAACCACCTTTATAGCATGCTGAGACAGTGTCAAGCTCGTTCAGACCTGACAACGATGTCAACTTCCGCAGAACAGCTTCCAACCTGGCCTGATTCCATACCTGGACAAGCCCAGGCTGCACGAACCGTTGTTGACAAGTCATTTACGTGTTTGGATACAAATATAAGAAAAAATCATGACAAAACCGAAGATTTCTCTGAAATGGTACAGTGTTCAAGAAGCAAAAACGTTTTTGTGCAGTGTATTTATTCCGAGTAAGTCATAAGCCCAACTGAGCAGCTTTGTAACCCGGCCTGGAGCAAACATTCGTTCATCTGGGTCCAGATTACTGCTATCAAATCAGTCTAATCTAAACATTTCTAGACACACCACAAACCTGAATACTTAGAGAAATACCAACAAAGACAAGCAGAACATACAAAATCCACACAGGAGATTCTGGCAGTGAAATTCAAAATCAGTCCACGTCCATTCTGACATAGCCGCACTAATCATGTTTTATTCAATAAATGTTTATCTTTTGCTCATCCATTAGCTTGCAGTCCTACTAATTCATTTTAGGGTCATGGGGTTAGATCCTGTCTGGGCAGCAGTGGTTACAAGGCAAGAACTAATTGTGCTTTCTTTCCTAAGGCTCCTAGTGATGGTCAGTGCTCATGTCCCTGCATGCTTTCCTTAACCTGAACGTGGAGCGTTTGAGTGAAATATGAATTGCCCACTGAAGATGTCCAAATCAGGCAGCATTCTGCTGATTTATTTATTTTGTGCCAGTGTGAGATGTTCCACCACAGCATGACCTTCTTGTCCTCAGAGAGTGGGAGTGAGCTGATATCAAGATAAAACGGCCAAGATACAAAAGTGCTAATGGGATCATTTGTCAACTTGAGCTCAGTTTACTGGTAAAAATCTTTGAGAAAATAAGACATTTGCTCCGATACAGCAGAGTCTACCAGGTTAATTTAAAGAAAAAAACATAAGAGACTAGACTGTTAATTCACTGTGTAACCAAATTTTAAATGAATATATTTTGCATTTCAGAGTCCACCATATATGATTTAAGTAAGGCTGCAGATGGCATTTTCTGAAGCAGAGTTTCTCATATATTACAGACAAACAAAGATGGCATCATGGCACATAGATTAATGCTGTGCCTATAAAGCACATAAAGATTGTGGATTCAATTTCCAGCTTTCTGACTGCTTACTTGTAGAGTTTATACATTTTTGGCCTCTCTAGGTGAGTACAGGCACTCCATTGTGCATGTTCATGTGTAAAATGTAGTAAATTAGTTTCTGCTTTACGCTCAAAGCAAACACACATCCCACCCTCCTATGAGTCCGAGAGGAAAAAATGCAGGGTCAGAATGTGAGGGCTTAAATCTTTAATAATTAGCAGCCTTTATTCTTTTCCTGGAAATGCTTAATTCAGAAGTTTTATTGGACTTTAAAAAAAAATGGTTTCACTTTGTCATTATGGATTATGTCATTATGGGTTAAATGTATCCATTTAAAATGAAATCTACAACACAATAAAGTGTGCAGCAAGTGAAGGGGTCTGAATACTTTCTGAATCCACTACAAATGCAACAACCTTGAAATTAGCCTAAAAGAATAAATAAATATGGCAACTTTTATTTTTAGAAATTTTTAGTTATTTCCAGATGATAACGCATAGAAATGCCTTCAGATCCAGTAAGAACAACTCAGCCTGATATTATTATTCATCTTTTAAATGATGTCTGGAGGTGGAGACCCTGCTCAGAGAATGGTTCCTCATTACGCCTCACTTAGCAGTCAAGGGAGAAACCAATCAAACCAATCAAACGAAGAATCTTCTTTTCATATAGCACCTTTCAAAGGGCGCATCAACACAAGGGATGTTACAAAAGTGAATCTAAGCATAATGCATAAAAAATATTACTAGATCATTAAATACATAATGAAGAAACAGACTTTAAAAAGTCATCAGAAGTAGGCCTGAACTGTCTCACAGTGCCATACAGCAGAATCAGTATAATTGACACAGAAGACTCAAATTACAGTATATAATTATATGTATAGCTGATAAAGATATATTCAGTACTAACCTGTAATAAAGGCAGCAGGATGTAATCTTCATGATTTTCATTCATTTCCCTTTGCTCTTGTCCAGACTCCCATTATCCTGCAAATTCTCAGGCGCTTCAGTGTGCAGCTTCGATGTAGAATATGGGTGGCTCCTCATTGCTCCCCTGAGGGCTGGCTTTGATCATAAAGATATACTGTACCTCATATGAGTTCAAACAAGTATTTGTTAGCTAATTGGTCAGTGGGAGATGGTCCCCAAGTCCACCAATTTTTCACTCACTCAGTGCCCCCCTAACAATACTGTTATTAGTGTTGAACGGCCAAATTCACTGAAGCACTTTTTTGCAGTGAATATGCTGTGATAGTCTATGACCTTGTGGCTTAAACTAACTTTTTTCCAGTACCCCATGATGCTTTGCAAGCCAGTGTGACATCTCAGAGGTGTCACAACCAATGTCAGAGAGGACCACCGCCCAATGTTTATAATGCTGATGCTAGTAGTGTGCTAAAAATGAGTGAAAGATTTGTGAATGTATTTAAACATTAAATGCACATGCTGAAGGAAACTGGAAATTGTTTTTGTAAATAAAGAAACCTTAACTTTACACCTGTGTATCAAAGGTGTCTTTTTTGTATGGAAAAAAACAGTACTTCTTGGATTCTAGAGAGGTAAGCATCTTCAGCTGAATCTGTGGGGACAAGCCTTAGTGAATTCATGCCTCCCATCTTTAACGGTCTTCTAGGAATTTTACCGTAGTGATATTTAATTCTATTAATTTTATCTGTGGGATATGCAGTGCCGCAGTGGCTGCCTTACAGCTTACAGCACATTTTTGGCCTCAGTAATCATCCCAGCATAGTTGTCAGACATTTCCCTAGCCATCAGGGACCCTTTAAAAGACCCATTGTGCCATTATAATCCCCTCAAAACTAGTTCATTTTCTCCTTCCCCATTGACGTCAATGCATTTTGATGAGTTCATCGAAGTTCCCGCACATTTCCTTGATTTCACTGTAATTAAGGTGAAGACAATTTAATGTGGTTCAATCATCACTATTTGTTATATTTTCAGTTTTACCAGGGGGTGGCATGGTGGCGCAGTGGTAGCACTGCTGCCTCACAGTAAGGAGACCTGGGTTCGCTTCCCGGGTCATCCCTGTGTGGAGTTTGCATGTTCTCTAAGTGTCTTCGTGGGTTTCCTCCCAAAGACATGCAGGTTAGGTGCTTTCACGATGTGTGTGTGCCCTGCAGTGGTTTGTTCCTGCCTTGTGCCCTGGGATTGGCTCAGCAGACCCCTGTGTTAGGATATAGCAGGTTGGACTGACTGACTTACTTTTACCAGGGTTACATAGTGCTGCCAGAACATAAACTTGTTCGCTGCAACCCTGAGCTGGATACAAAATGGTGACACTTTTACCCAAGATCAAGTTATACGATGGTTGGTGTTGCTTCAGGTCAGACGATGAATTAGAAGCTTTGGAGTTTTAAGTTTGGGCTCATAGCCAATGTACCGCACTGCCTGCATTGCTAAAGTGGTGCTGTTTTCAGGATGAAAATTAGGCAAAATTGACAACATGTTGGCACCAATTGAATTGCAGTCAGAATGTCCATCAATGATTTCAAGAAAACCTACACATGTGATGATGTAGATTATAAAACCTAATTTAAATAAATGATGTGCTATGCCTCCACTTCTTTCTAAGACATTGTAATCGAATAATATTTTAGTCAGATGACTTTGCTGAACAGCTGCTTGTAGAGGCTTTTTGATCACGTTATTACAATTTTTCCAAAATTAATTTTATCAATAAATATTTTGTCAGAATTTTATTTAATTAAAAACACTGTTAAATGACTTCAATGCATAAACGTGCATCCACTGTATCCAGGAACATTTTTGTGAACTTAAAGTGAAATACCACAAAGAGAAGGTGGCACAGTGCTAATTGCTTTTGCCTCCCAGATTCAATATCTCCGAGTTCACATCCTGAACCCCGCCAGTCTCTGTCCATGTGCACTTTTCACATTCTTCCTGTTATTGCATGCATTTTCCTCAAGGTATTCTGGTTTTCTTCCCACAGCCATAAAGACAAAAAGGTTAATTGGCCCCAGTGTGGGTGTGTGGATGAGCAGGCCTTGTGATGGACTGGCACCATCTGCAGGGCTATTTCCTGCCTTGTGCCTCATGCTGCATTTCATTAATTAAAATAAAAAAGAAGTTCAAAGCCGAGTGACAAATGAAAAATAAACCGAAATTAAAGTTGCATACCACTTCATTGAAATTAAAATTGGTGGAATCAAAAATATGGTATTTGTTTCTTGAACTAAGCCAGTTACCAACTATTGATTGCCCCTCCTTTTGTTTTTACTAACTGGCTTTGCATTGCATGGCTTAGGCTAATGCGTGTAATGGTTGTCAGCTAGCCAGGACGATCATGTTCTTGGAGATG
Source organism: Polypterus senegalus (assembly GCF_016835505.1). NCBI lineage: Eukaryota > Metazoa > Chordata > Cladistia > Polypteriformes > Polypteridae > Polypterus > Polypterus senegalus. The sequence continues at coordinate 133,875,388 of NC_053166.1, forward strand.
GACACACGGCAAAGAATTGTCCGTAAATAGAAAAGTATTGTCTAAGGAGTCTTTCACTAAAAAGGCCAAGTGCATAACTGAGGCAGGCATTTCAGGCGTGTGGAGTTCAGTTAAAGGGAAAGAACCCAATCCATTTAAAAAATACACTTAGACAGGTTTGTGAATGCAGTTTATCAAGAGGCTGGAGACTGTGACCTGCTGCAAAAACCTAGCAAAGGAATCAAAATAGCAGACTACACTGGCCAACAAACATTTAGTCTCTTCACCTCAGTCGATCAAACTAAAAAAGAGAGAAAATGAATTAGCAGTGTCCAGCTGGCTGTGAGAGTAACTTACAGTACCTTCATGAAGTTAAGTTTAAAAGTAAAGAACCTGCTCGGTGAGCAGATGGGCATGGCTACAACGTGAGCGAGACTTATTTTACAAAACATTCAGAAGATAACCCTACAGATGGCTTGAACAAAAAGCAACACACTGCATCTTTTATGGGTGCATCTGCATGTTCATACAGTCCTCGCCTTATGGAGGCACAGCATGCATTTGTTAGCCTTCATCAAATGGCTCTCTTTAAGCTAAAATGAAAACTAAGCTGAAGTGATTTTCTCCAAATAAAATGGTAACCCAAGTAAGTCACCATTAATGAAACTAAAACAGAAACTTCATAAAAATAATCTGAAAAATAAATTGGCAGGTGGAAATAGTATGGAAATGAAAATTAATTAGAAAAACTGAACTAGAATAACCTTTCCACCACTGACAAATGGAAACTATGAAATGAGAGACCAAATTAAGTAAACGCCTCAGTTTAAGGTGTGACAGAGACTCTCAATAAGTGTTTGTGGGATGAAATCCAGCAAGCCCTGTCGTCCTCAGCAGGAACAGTAAAACAGCACTCAGATTCCTCACAATGTCTGGTAGTTCTATTTACAAGTGTCCATCTATTTCTGATACTCCTTTTTCAATTTGGTGGTCAGGACAGAGCATGGTAGAAATTAGCTGTGAATAGGAGATAAGTCAGTCTTATGAAGTCAAATTAGAGCTGCCAATCAGCCTAACAGTGAACATCTTTGAGAGTGGCACAGGAGGAATTCAATTCATTAAACCTGTAAGTGTTGTAAGTCCACCAAGAGAACTCTGAAATTGAGAAATACAAAGTCAAGTATTATTTTTAGTTAGACACAGTAGATATATGGTGCTGATAAAAAGTATTTGCGCTGTTTGAAGTTTTCACATTTCATTGAAGTGGATTTAATTTGGTATTTTTTACATTTATCAGCAGTCATTTATCAAGACTTTAATATCAAAGTGAGAACAGTTCTCAAGAAAGTGGTCTAAAGCAGCGTTTCTCAACCTTTAAGTATTTGCGACCCAAGTTTTCATAACAGTTTTAATCACGCCCCCCTAACATTTTTTTTAATTAATGATATATCATAGATGCATATTTTATTATACCTACTGTCACACACGTGCGATTAGGAGGCAGTCAAAGAGCCTAAAGGTGAATGAACTATCGAGAGATATGGAGTGGTCACGTGGTACTTACCTGAATCTCTTCTCTCCACAGAAAGCCAGAAGGAATTTAATTACCTCCACTTCTGGGTATACAAAATGGCTGACGCAACGCCACTTCCGTCCATCACCAATGACATCACTTCCGTCCATCACCAATGACATCACTTCCGGCTCATCCTAATGGCATTGGTTCCGGTTCCTGTCTGACGTCACTTCATGCCAACCATTTTCTGTTTCCCATAATCCTTACTGTATAAAACCACCATTTTGATCTTAGTAAATTGTCAAATGTACCTTTGCAATCAAAGACTTTTGATCTCTTTTTTCTTATATATTGTCCGAGGGTAATATACAGGGACGGTCCCCAAACCTTTATATTTGTCACGACTTATTTTTTCAAGGGAAAACCTCACACTACTTAACTTTTATCGACATTTATCTAACTCTATATCAATTTTTCTAGTATCAGAATGTAGTTTAAGTTAATTTGTTTTGGTTTCAATAGATGTATTTTTCATATTTTTGATTCTTGTTTTCTTTTTTGTTACATTGGGGGGCGCGCCCCACAGGTTGAGAACGGGCGGTCTAAAGTAATTACAAATAATAAACACAAAATAATTATTAAGTATTCACCCCTTTAATATGACACACCAAAGTCATCATTGGCTTGAGAAGTCACAGAATTAGCTCAGTAGAGACCACCTGTCTGGAGTCAAGGGGTTTCACTTGACTGTATTAACTCCACTGTGATTCACTGCTGTATATCAGGGGTGTGCAGAGTTGGTCCTGGATGGCCGCAGTGGCTGCAGGGTTTTGTTCAAACCTGATTGCTTAATTAGAAACAATCTTTGCCGATAAAGGACCTTAATTGATTTTATGGCTTATTAGTAATTTGTAGCCTAAAGCAGACTGATTCTTAATCCATCATCTTTTTTCCTCTTCAGTTTCCTTAGAAATATTTTCTTAAAGCAGATAGTTCATAATGAATACACACTGATGTAAACAGAACCAAGTTAGTTGAAGAGCTGCAGGTTCCTTTGTCATTTGCATCTTATTATTAATAGAAAATGCAACAGAAAATGTATTTGATAATCAATGCGGGATGGGGAATCTTAGGAATAAGTACTTCAACTGCAATAACTGACTTTGCATTAAGAAATTGGTTTGGTCCAGGATCGACTATGCAGAACCCCTTATGTAACAATAAAATGTGAAATCGTCCAAGTGTGTGAATACAATTTATGGATGTTTTATATTGTAAGCATTGGGACTCAAGATGTAATTTTCTAACAGCCTAAGCATCCTGGTCTCTTTTATTTTAAATTCGAGCCTAGTAGAGTGTCTAACACTCACCGTTACTATTTTTCCGTATAGCTAGATTAAACTCCTAGAGTTTAAAAGTTCTAAAAACCTCCTAGGACGAATGTCAAACTTCTATTTGCTCTGACTTGCAGTCTTATTTGACACACACCTGGAAGGGGCAGTCATCTTGTCTGATCTGTCTCATTTGTCACCTCTCTCTTTTAGTTTGGTCTCCGTACTGGGCCGTGCCCAGTGTGAATAGAGAGAAGGCAGAGGACAGGGTCTGGGGCATGCTGCGGCCATCAACCTACTTTGTAATTATTCCTCCATTGATCCTATCTTCTTGTGAAGGGGAAGTAAAGTCAAATGTGACTACAGGACTGTGACCGTGCTGTTTACACAGGGCAGATTTAATGTGTGCACAATAGAGGGGTAGAGTCAGAAGAGTCAGTGAGTAATCTGTCTGTTTTCTCCCCAGTCTGAAAAAAAACTCTGATCCTATGCCCAATACCCCCTACCAGTTATAAGTTTTATAATAATTGCGCTGATCAACATCTAATTTCTCTTCAATGGGATTTACATCTCTTGCCTTATCTAATGTAACAGTTGCTGCTGGCTATCCCGCCTAAGCTGAGCAATCATGGGAGTAGGGTCAAGGCAAGAGGAGTGAACAAGAACCCAATGGTTCCTCTGTCTGAGTTCCAGAAAACATGTTTTGAGGTGAGAGAAATGTCCAGAAAGACAGCCATCAATGCATCACTATGCTAATCTGTACTTTATGGTAGAGCCCAAATGGACTTTGCAAAACAGCACGTAAAGTAATCCTCAGAAAGTGAGAAAGAAGATTCTGTAGCCTGATCAAAACAAGATTGAACCACCTGACCTCAACTCTAAGCATCTTGTTGGCAGAAACTTGCACAATGTCCATTCAGTGGTGAAGCATGGTGATGGCAGCATCATGCTATGGGATTGTTTTTCAACAGCAGGGACTGAGAAACTAGACATGATTGAGGGAAAGCTGAATTGAGCAAAGTACGGAAATATTCTTACTAAAAACCTGCTCCAGAGCAAAGATAACACAGCAGTGGCTTAGGGACAACTCTGGGAATGTTCCTGAGTAACCCAGCCAGTGTCCAGACTTGAACCCAAGTGAACATCTCTGAAGAGACCTGAAAACAGCTGGTCACTGATGGTCTTCGTCCAACCTGACGGAGCTTGAAAGACAATCTGTAGAGAAGAATGTCAGAAAATCCTTAAATCCAGGTGTGTGACGCTTGTCGTGTCAAACCCAAGAAGGCTTCAGCCTGGGCTTACTGCCAGAGGGCCTTCAACTAAGTACTGACTAAAGGGTCTGAATACTTGTGACAATATGATAGCTCACGTTTTTATTTCTAATAAATTTGTAAAACTTTCAAACATCTTATGTTCACATTATCATTCCTAGGTACTGAGTGTTAATTCATTAAAATGATTTTAGGACAAGGCTGCAACATACCAAAATGAAAAAGAGTGAAGGGTTCTGAATACTTCTGAAGGCACTGAATATATTCATATATATGTGTGTGTGTGTGTTTGTGTCTGTGTATACATACTGTGTGTGTATATATATATATATATATATATATATATATATATATATTAATATATAAGATATATATATTTTTTATATTCCACGGTAAAAGAAAACAGGAGATGTCTGAGAAGAAGCACTAACAGAGATTGTATTTTTAAAGGATGACAATAATAACCCTATGAAGAATGTAAAGAAGGTTGTGGCTGACTGAGCACAAAGATTTAAGTGTGAATTTGCTTCCCCCCCATGATATATTCACACTTTTCTTGTTATAAAATGTTAGCATTGTTAGATCTCATTATCTTGTCCCACTCCAGCCCTGCTCCAGAAGGTGCCAGCTAACCCCAGGCAGAAGCATCAAAAGTCAGCAGTTTTACACCTGACTTTTTTAAAACAAACGCTTAAAAGCCAGAAATTGCTCAGGATGTTTAGATTATTTTTTGCTACTTCATTTATCAGATGAAGCCTTTCTGGCATTCCAATGAATCTGAAATGTGGGTTAAATGCATTGAATTTGTGCTACGTTTTTATTTTAATATAAAACACTGATGCATGTATTCCCCTCAGGAACAAAAAAGAGGCTTCCCACTGTGCAGTCATTTTTAAACTGGGCCATGGGTGTTAAACTTCTGTGGCATGAATCATTGCAGGCGGGACTTTTTTCTTTAAGAATCCTCCAAGCAAGGTTAGAACATCATTGCCTGAGGCTTGATATAATTCCAGCTCTGGGCAAAAAGAGCCCAGAATTCTCAATAATTAATATATTTCATATTTGATGTTGTTTTAAAGCTCTGGAGAATGTTACTGTTAAGGTTTTATTCTAGTAACATACACACACACACACACACACACACTCATATATATATATATATATATATATATATATTGTGGTAGCCGGCCCGGACACAGACAGGCAGACACGTCAAAGTCACCCAACACACGTTTAATATACATTCCTAATATTTACAATAAGTGCCACATAACCCAAAAGTCCAGGCCACCAAGCAAATGCCTTCTTCCTTCAGGCTGCCTCCTTGCCTCCTCCCAGACGTCGTCCTTCTTCCACCAACTCAAGTCATGTGCTCCAGGTGCTTCCCGGCAATCTTCCACCGGCACTCTCCAGTGTGGCGGAAGTGCCGGCTGTATCCCCGGAAGCATTCTGGGTGTCCCTGCTTGTCTTCCCCTCAGCACTTTCGGGTGTGGCGGAAGTGCTGAGGTCCTGGGCTCCCAAGACATTGGGGCGCCCCCTGGGGGTGACCACGGGACCCAACAGGGTTGAGCTTCAAAGCTCTGTACTTGTGGTACCCATAGCCACCAGGGCGGTCGCGCTCACATGGTCTGGTGGAGGCGTGAGCCCTCCTCCGGTCCTCCTGGGTGTCCTGGCCGGGTCAACCCCCCAGCCATTTGTGACACTGCCCCTCCGCCAGCAAAGACCCGTTGGGTGGAGCAGCACATCACGTGAGGGCAGCTTACCCCCGAAGTGGGTCCTACTCCCCGAAGCGCCGGGGCCCGGTCTTGCAAAACAAGCAGAGACAGGGGCAGAGACACTGCCTGGACACCACCACCTAGCATCCTGCCGTGCCTCGCACAGGCAGTGCTCCCCCCTCTTACCAGCACCCCAGGGCCTGCTCCTTCGGCACTCCCGCCAAGGTTTCTGTGCCACTTTGGTTGGAGCTGCTTGCACCCCTGTAGCCTCAACTGACTTCGGGGTTCCCCTCTACCTCCGCAGAGGGCGGCCATCCACCGGAGATGAGCTTCCTGCCTCATGTCCTCCCTTATCAGAGGAACCGGTATTCTTCCCTCGATTTCTCCTTTTCCTCTGGGACGCCGTGATGGTTTGGGTCTGCGCATGGCAAATGCACAGATCCTGTCCCATCTGCGTCCCTACGTGAGGCTGCCGTGGGCTTGGGGCGTAGGACGCTAGGACCTGGGGCATTTATCAGCCCCCGTCTTGCCAGCCCTCTTGCTCTTTCTCCCCTCGCTGCGCGCACAGCACTCACCGCCACGTCCACTGTCAGAGATCCCCCTACTTGGTTCCGATCAATCATAACACGGGCCTTTTCGGTGGGATCTCCTGTATGCTTTATGGGGTTGGCTCTTCTCACCGTCCCCACTGCACCGCTCCGGTCGAAGAATCCAGCGTTGCGCCGTCCTGTCGCAGCTCTCAGCAACCTTACTGATGTGACTGCCTTCCTCTCCAGCATCTGCAGCTCCGCACGGAGGACACGTAGCATCTGCGGAAGTGACTCTGCAGGCTGAAGGCACTCCTCCAGCACAGAAAGTCAGTCAGCGATTGACTCACCTGGCTGTCAGTCATGTCCACCGAAAGCTTCCTGAGGGGACTCTCCTACGGCCCAATCGGGTCCTTCCCCAGCATGAGACGGACATTCTTTGGTCCCGCCTCCATCCAATCATTGGCGGGCACACAAGACACACCTTCCAATACTGTGCCTGTCTCGGGGAGGGACTTCCGGTCCACGGCCATCTTGGCTCCCCTTCCCTGGTGTGGTGACGAGCCGGCTTTTTGAGTCGCAGCGTCTCCTCCTCGGAAGCTCCTGCTACTGCTGCCGCATCTGTAAAGCCCCACAGATCAGTGTGCATCTGCCACCGACACAGACCCGGGCAGTCCCTGCCTGCAAAAAACAGAGCACACAAGGCCCCCCAGGGTTGGCTGCCAGCGAGCAGGGAACTTACCTCCCGGGTCCCGTCTGTCTGAGGCAGCTGCTTCGGCATGGCCTTCCTCGATGCTTCACCGTCCCGGGCGCCTCCAGTAGCGCCCGTCGTTGTTCTCCCACACCAGGTGAGAACACTCCAACCGCGGTCCGGTGGCAGTCAGTGGGACAGCTCTCTCTCCCGGGGCTGTGTGCACGCCACTCCCGTGGTACATGTGTGGCTGCCCCTGCTGCGCTGGCCCGTCCACAAAATTATTTATAACAGGTCCCCGCCCTGTATCAGGCGGAGAGTCCCATCTGGGATGCCATTGTGGTAGCTGGCCTGGACACAGACAGGCGGACACATCAAAGTCACCCAACACACGTTTAATATACATTCCTAATATTTACAACTAGCAAAATACCCGCGTTTCGCAGCGGCGAAGTACTGCTTTAAAATTTTTATTAAGAAGAAAATTAAACCTTTTTAAACTGAGGGAAAATATACCAATAATTATTTGTTAAGGATCTCTTTGTATACCAAATTGTCAGTTTGGCCCTCCAATATGACCAAGCTGTGCGCTGAGCTTACTCTTGAGCACGCAACGTACAGTTGGCCATGTGAAAAGTAATCTTGTCTCAAATCTCACAGCTTGGATTGCTGTTGTCATAATCGGTTTGAGTTTCATGGTTTGTTTCAATTGCAACAGTATTTGCAGGACTTGTGTTGAAGATACATTCGGCATCTGTCAAGCGTTGTAAGCACACAACCGGTTTCATCAAAAACTTCACATCCAGCTTTTGAGAGTTTAAACATTCATAAACATCAAAGTGCCCACTACTGAAATCGTCACCTGTGAATCTAAGATGTTTAAAAGGCATTGAAGGTTGTCCAAAGGTGTAAAATATTTGGCCATTTCGGTACACTTGAAAGCGACAACCGAACAATTCAGCAGCAGCCATCAACTCACATGCAGAACCATAGGTGAAGGGCTTAAGCATTTCACTCTTATAGTGCTCCAGTGTAGTATACTCCAAAAAGAAAGTTCTTGTGACCCAACCCTTCGTGTTTGCCCTCCACATTACTGGCATTCTGGCTTCGTTTACATTGTGCTGCTTGAAAGCACAAGGGTTCTCAAATTGGTAAATGAGTAAACTGGTAAACAGTTTTTCCACCTCTTCCAGCACTTGAAGCCTCTGCCTGGTTAACGCTGTAACTCCTTTTGCAATATCACCTGCTTTAATAGATTCTTTCTGCTTTAGAATAGTCGAAATCGTAGATTTTGACTTCTTGTACTCAGTGGCAAGATCAGTAACACGAACGCCACACTCAAACTTTTAAATAATTCCTTTCTTTACTTCGATTTCAATTTTCTTCAAAACTTTCTTCTCACCACTTTTCACTTGCTTAGAAGCCATAGATAACTGCAAAAGCACACAAAATACAGTAGAGCACAAAGAGAGCTCAAGTAAAGCACGCACGTCTGACTGAGAACAATGAACCAGCCAGGCAGGCACGCGGCTCCTCTCTCTCTGCTGTACCCCCTCCCCACTGTCAGTAGCAGGCAGGCAGGAACGTGCACGCAAACCTCCTCTCCCCCCTGTCAGTAGCAGGCAGACAGGCACGTGGCTAGCTCTATTTCTCTCTCTCTCTCTCTCTTAGCAGCAGGAAGGCACGTCTGACTGAGAACAATGCAACACGTGCGGAAATCATAGGCGCGCACAAACCGAAAGGGAAACTGACTTTGTTTGTATACCGAGTGTGTGGTCGTGAACTGAGGCAAAAGTGTGGTGAACTTTTTGGTCGTGAACCGAGTTGTATGTGAACGGAGACGTTCGTGAACCGAGGTTCCACTGTATATATGTACGTTATTAGGATGCAGTTAGCGTTGGGAACCCGCGTACCAAATTTCTTGAAGATGGGCCCATAAGTAACAAAGAATGTTGGAAAGTTCAATATGGAGGCCGACAGTGGCATTATACCACCGTAATAAGTATGTATATTGGTTTCGGTTAGCGCAGGGAAGCCGCCTACCAAATTTTGTGAAGATGGGGCCATAAATAAGAAAGTTCAACATGGCAGACGTTGTCGACCGTTATGACCGTTACGTGTAGAATTTCGAAATGAAACCTGCTTAACTTTTGTAAGTAAGCTGTAAGGAATGAGCCTGCCAAATTTCAGCCTTCTACCTACACGGGAAGTTGGAGAATTAGTGACGTTGGAAAGTTCAATATGGCAGCCGACAGTGGCGTCATACCACCGAAATAAGTACATACATCGGTTTCGGTTAGCACAGGGAAGCTGCCTACCAAATTTCGTGAAGATGGGGCCATAAATAAGAAAGTTCAACATGGGGGACGTTGTCGACCGTTATGATTGTTACGTGTAGAATTTTGAAATGAAACCTGCTTAACTTTTGTAAGTAAGCTGTAAGGAATGAGCCTTCCAAATTTCAGCCTTCTACCTACGCAGGACGTTGGAGAATTAGTGATGAGTGTGTGAGTGAGTGAATGAGTCAGTCAATGAGGGCTTTGCTTTTTATTAGTATAGATAAGTGCCACACAACCCCAAAGTCCCACCAAAAGTCCAGGCCGCCTATATATATAGGGGCACGGTGGCGCAGGGGTAGCGCTGCTGCCTCGCAGTAAAGAGACCTGGGTTCACTTCCCAGGTTTTCCCTGTGTGGAATTTGCCTTTTCCCCGCCGTGTCTGTGTGGGTTTCCTCCCACGGTCCAAAGACATGCAGGTTAGCTGGCGATTGTCCCTAGTGTGTGCTTGGTGAGTGGGTTGGTTTGTGTGTGCCCTGCGGTGGGCTGGCGCCCTGCCTGGGGTTTGATTCCTGTGTTGGCTAGGATTGGCTCCAGCAGACCCCCGTGACCCTGTAGTCAGGATATAGGGGGTAGGATAATGGATGGATGGGATGAAAATGTTTTTGAGCCACAAGGTCAGTACAGGAAAGAATCTGAAGCATTTGTCGCATGAAAGCAATTCAAATAGGCACCATGGCTGAGGCAGCATGTGCTAGATGCTGTATACCGATAATTCTCTTTCTGATCAGCTGCTGTAGAGCTGTGATTCCACACTCAGACACAGTGACATTAATACTCCGAGTGGTGCAGTGAGAGTAATATGGAAAAAGATGATCTACTGTGGCAACCCCTAACGGGAGCAGCTGAAAGAAGAAAAGGAAAAGGTGCAGTGAAATTAACGACGCTAAAGCAGCTATGGTATTTAGAATAGTTTGGCTATTCTGTGGACCATTATATTGTTACAGGTTAATTACAATCAGATGCCTTAAACTAATAAACAATATGCGGTTAATTTCAGTGTATATTATAAAGCCACGTCAGGGATGTGGATCTAAAAAAGAAAGGGAAACCACACTGGAACAAGAGCACTGTTTTGATGCTGGGTGCCGCCAGTTTGCAAAACCGAGCTGAGAGAGCGGAGAACTTGCATACACCAGGGTTTGAGCTACTGGTAAAATGTGTGTGGCTTTACGCCAAGTTTAGGCTTTATATATTGCCATTTGAGTGTGGAAACAGGAGTATGCAACATTTTTGTGCATATGCACCATTTATACATAAGGCCCCAGAAGTTCAGAATGTCAAAGATCAATGATGTCACTTCCAGTTCTACATCCTAGTCCCACCTTTTCCACTGCAAAGGATATATATCTCACTGCAAGCCATCATGGAGTCAGTTACAAATTAACTCTCCACTGAAAAGATGCTCTTTTTCTGAAATCCTTCTTCCTATAAAAACTCTGCAGCCTACAATATACAGTACAGGCATCACCACCGGCTGGTGCCTCAGATCTCTTTCTGTCTTTGTGTGTCATATTTTACACCATGAATATACAGTAACACATTTATGAAATATCAGTGGATTCCTGATTTTAAAAGGACCCGTACAGCTTACAGTAATGCAGGCTTAATTCAGATTTTCTTGATCTTTTAGCATCTGCTAGGTAGCCCATTATGGTAGCCTAACACTAGAAGCCTAATCCATTTACATTTATTTTCTTGGCAGACCCTTTTATCCAAAGCGGCTTACAAAAGAGGTAAACATAACTGAGCAACATTAGTCTAGGGCCTGTTTGTTCAGCAAGTGTAATAGGACTAGTAACAAAACCTGGTTGCAACATGTGAAGAGATGTAACAACTAATAAGTTACAATCATAGATTACAGTCAATAGCACAATTAACTCTTTTAGGGCTGATTTTATTTCTTTTTCTCCCAGAGCTGAATTTTTTTCTAAAAAACTCAGTTTTCTAAAAAGCACACAAAGGAATAGTTTCTCACATAAATCCACATAAAACGACTGTTGCTGCATGCAATGCCCTGTTGCCACATGTTAGAGGTCTCTGGCTGCCACAGCAGTGGCAGCAGCTGCCCAGGGGCGGAAGCGGGAGCAGTGGCAGTGGATTAGCTGAGGGCCAATCATCTGATGCCGGTTCCTCACTTGTGTTTTAGATCTTGATCACCAGATCACTTGCACCAAAATTGGACTCTTTTGTGCATTCGCATCACTCTCTCGCCAGATGTCAATGCTATTCTAGTTATTCTTTACTTTATGCTACTCATGCACATGCAGGAATTCAAGGTCCAGTCCACGAGTCTAACAGTCCACCAAGCAAAGAGGGTCTACCTATAATGTAAAGGTGGCTCTTGTTGACATTTATAACTGATTATCTCCCTCTACCAATGGTCAACCTCTTGTGTCAAAAAAAAATCAACATTTACCCTGAAAGAGTTAAACTTAAACAACACATTAACCAACAATATAAAATATTGCATAGAAAAGGTTTTTTTTTTCATTTTAGTTCGACAGATATTCAAAGAACAGATGGGCATTCAATTGCTTCTTAAGCAGTCAGCAGTATGGATGGAGGTGGATAGCCCATTCCAACAACTAGGAACTACCCAAGAAGAGAATCTTGATTGAAACTTGATACCACACAGAGGCGGCATCACCAGACGCTGTTCCCTGGCAGACTTGAGTGGGTTAGAAGGAGTATAGTACCTCACCAGTGTCTCCATATACTCAGGTACTGACCCTCTCACTAGTCTGTAGGCAAGCATCAGGGATTTGAACTTAATGTGTGCTGCTACAGGGAGCCAATATAGCCACCTGAAGAGAGGAGTGATGGTTAAATACAAGATGGGCTGCTGCATTCTGGATCATCTGCAGTGGCTTGATAGATCATGTGGGTACTCCTGCCAGGAGTGAGTTGCAGTAGTCCAGAAGCAATGAAACCAAAGCCTGGACCAGAAGTTGTGTTGCATGTTGTACAGCGTGAACCTGCATGAATGAGAAACAAGCAGAAATGGGGAGTTGAACAGACTGGCTGGCTGGGATCACAAGAAGCTCTGTTTTTGCCAGGTTGAGCTGCAAATGGTGGTTCTTCATCCAGGTTCAGATATCAGTAAGACAAGCAGAGACTCAAGCCGACACTATGTTGTCATCCGACGGGAATGATAGATACAGTTGTGTATCGTTGGGATAGCATTGATAAGAGAACCCAGGGGATTGGATAATGGAGCCCAGAAAGGTGGTGTACTGAGAAAAAAGTAAAGGACCCAGCACCGAGCCTTGGGGCGCCCCTGTGCATGTCTAAAATGCAATAGATAACTCTCCTCACCAGGACACACTGTAGAATCTACCCTAGATGTAGGACTCAAACCATCTGAGATCAGTCCCAGCGATGTCAGTTTTGAAGAGCATGGCAAAAAGGATGTTGTGATTGACCGTGTCAAAGGCAGAAGAGAGATCTAACAGGATCTGGACCGATGACATGTTGGTAGCTCTAGCACAGTGTCAGTTAGCAGAGCCATCTCAGTCGAGTGGTTCCTCGTGAAGCCGGACTGGTTGGTATTGAGAAATCCATTTATGTACAATGAAGGAAGAGACCTGGTTAGAAACACGTTCAAGTGTTTTGGAGACTAAGGAAAGGAGAGAGACAGGCCTGTAATTGTTAACATTGGATGGATTGAGTGTTGTAATGCCTATTAGGTATTAAATATGTCTCTTTTGTCCACATATTAGAAAGCTTTAGAAAGCCCAAAGAACCATTTTCATATACAAAGAATCTGTCACAAAATGAGATGGCTTTGAGTTCTGTGAGGAACCCCACCCCCATTAAAGTGACTTTATAGAACCAAAATTTTTAAAAGTGTGGGGACAACCTACAGCTTTCGCCACCCAAGCTGCTATCACTCATTAGACCTGATTGATTTTCATCATTTCTATCAGCACCTACTAAACTTAAACAGCAGATACGAAAAGCAGTTTTCAGATATACAGTGTCTTTTATTTCCCTAATTTTGTATTTTTTGCTGCTCCTCAGATGCTGCCAGTAAAGTGTTTTTGTGCATCTGTGCAAAATATCCATCTGGCTAGACAGCAAACATGGACTCTCCAATGAAGTGATAAGAAACAGATTGGTGGGTTTTAGGGAGTCTGTTTTTGGAAGAACATGTGTTGGTCAGATTTGTGCCCCAGATGGAGCTTTCATGTTATCACACAACTTCAGGGTATGGAAATGAAATAGATTGTGTCATATTGCAGTGTGAGGGGGGCCAGGCACGGGAGACATGATCCCCTCTTCTTTTTGTTAGTGTTCTTATTAGGATCTGCCTGCCAACTCTTCCACTTTCATTTATGCAAATCAGATAAAAGGAAAATTGGCAGGCACGTTCAAGCCGCACATAGAAAAAAGGAGTGCTGATTGGCCAATAGGGTGCATTGCAGTATGTTGTATAATTTAAAAATGTAATGGATTTCAGTTTTGGAGCACGTGCATCAGAAAAACACTCCCAAAAATAAGAGTGTCTGAGTGGTTCTTTAGAGTAATGGAATAGGGGAGCCATTTTTGTTTCCTAAATGAACCATCTGCATGATGGTTCCAAAGTGAACCTTTATTTATTTAGCTCTGTAACTGGTTTCATAAATAACTATGAGTAGAAGAAAACAAATGTGTGAAATGGCAGTGGGCTTGTGATTTTCAAATGATATAATAAGACAGGCCAACTTCAGGTTTTCTTGATCTGTTAGTGCCTTGCTAGGTAACCTACTATAAATTACAGATTTCTGTTTTGTCAGCATATTAGGAACCTTTTCAGGGACCAAAGAATGAATTTCATAGGCAAAGAACCCTTCATAGAATCAAATGGTTCTTTGTCAAACAAGAGGCAAGTGAAGAACCACACAACTCTAAAGACCCATTGTTATTAGGTGTTGGGTGTGTATATGTGTGTGCATCTATGCATGTGGGCATGTGTGTGTGTGTTTGTGTGTCACCCTGCCTGTCCAGTGACTGTTCCTGCCTTGCGCCATGTGCTTGCTGGGGTAGGTGGCAACTTCCCCGCAACCCTTCTGTCGATAAAGTTGGTTTGAAAGATGGATAGCTGGATGGGTGAATATATGGATGGATGGGTGAATAGATGAATAGATGGCTGGATGGATTGATGTTCAGAGGTGTCGTAACCTGGGATTCAATTGTCATTAATTTCACATGCCAAGTATTCGTCCCAAAATGAAATGGTTGTTTGTCAGACAATTGGTCTACAAGGAACCACATAACCCAGTAAATTGTCATTACAGACCACTTCTTTTAAGAATGCATATTATGAGATTTTATTAATTTTATTACAATCATTCCATACAAATCAATCAATTTTTACAAAAAGTAGAATTAAAAACAAGTCGACCCCCACCCCTGAGAGAGAGAGAGCAAGGCCAACGGAGTAAAATTTAAGGCTTATAAACACACCTAAATTGAAAGTTTGATAACCCAATAGAAATGAATGGAGAAGAAAAAGAAATACAGAAATAATTGCTCCCTCTGTGCTTTAAGAGCTTATTTTAAAATATTACTGATTAGATCCTGCCATGTTTTGAAAAAAATCTGAACAGATCTTCTAACTGAGTATTTGATTTTTTCCAATTTCAAATAGTATAAAGCATCAGTTTCCCACTGACTTAAAAGAGGAGAGTTAGGATTCTTCCAGTTTAGCAAAATAAGTCTGCGTGCCAAAAGTGTAGTGAATGCAATCACAATTTGTTTGTCCTTCTCCACTTTAAACCCATCTGGAGGAACCCGAAACACAGCTGTTAATGGGTTAGGAGGGATTGTGAGACCAAGGCTGTCTGAAGGTAATTAAAATTTTGGTCCAGAATGTTAATTTGGTGCAGGCCCAGAACATGTGACCCAGTGAGGCTGGGACTTGATTGCAGCGTTCGCAGGTTGGATCTTGCCCTGGAAACATTTTGGAGAGTTTTAGACGAGACAGATGTGCTCGATATATAATTTTGAGTTGTATAATTGTATGCTTTGCACATATGGAGCTCGAGTGAATTCTCTGCATTGCTACTTTCCACTCCTTTTCTGATATGTTAATTGAGAGATTTTTCCCAGTGTCCTCTTGGATCTTTGAAAGGGAGGGATTGTAAAATGATTTTATATATTGCAGAGATGGTGTCTGAGTCCTTGAAATTGAGCAATATTTTTTCCAGCATGGATGAGGATGCAAGATGAGGAAAATCGGGAAGGTTCTGTTTAACAAAGTTCCTAATTTGAAGATAGTGAAAGAAATGTGTAGCTGGAATGTTAAATTTGGAATGTAATTGTTCATAGGATGCAAAGACGTTGTCTATATAAAGATCTCTAAGCAAGTTAATCCCAATTTTTTCCAGATATTAAAAACTGCATATGTTTCGAAGGCTGAAAGAGGTGGTTCTCTTGCAGAGGTGCCACAGTTAAAAGCTTCTCCATCTTAAAATGCTTTCTACATTGGTTCCATATTCTGAGTAAGTGAAGCACAATTGGGTTATTAGTTTATTGCCGATAACTTGCATTTGTTGGGGCACAGAGCAGGGAACATAAAGAAGTACTGCAGGATTTTACTTCTACTGCGGACCAGGCCTGTGTTTGTTCATCTATTTGTGTCCAGGTTTTTATAACTTGTATGTTTGCTGCCCAGTAATAAAACTGGAAGTTAGGTAGAGCCATGCCACCTTCTGCCTTTTGTCTTTGTAGGGTCGCTCTTTGGATATGTGGATGTTTTGAGTTCCAAATAAATGAGGTTATTGTTGAATCTAATTGCTTAAAAATGATTTATTGATGTATATTAGATGCTTTGAAATAAAAAGGAGCTTAGGAAGAATATTCATCTTAACAGTGTTAATTCTTCCAGCTAGAGTGAAATGAAGGGTTGACCATCTATGCAAGTCTTGCTTAATTTTTTCCATGCAGATGGCGAAATTTTGTTGATAAAGAGCTTTATGTTTACTTGTGATGTTTACCCTAGGTATTTAAACTGTTCTGCAATGATAAAAGGTAGGGTATCTAATCTAATATTATATGCTTGAGAATTCACTGGAAAGAGTACACTTTTATTCAGATTAATTCTGAGACCAGAGATCTTTTGAAATTCTGTGAGTGCTGCTAAGACTGCAGGCACAGAATTTTCTGGGTCCGATATATACAGTACCATATCATCTGCATATAAAGAAATTTTCTGTTCCAGTCCTTCTCTGATAATCCCCTTTATCTGATCAGTATTTCAAAAGTGT
The DNA here is from genome assembly GCF_016835505.1 of Polypterus senegalus. Taxonomy (NCBI): domain Eukaryota; kingdom Metazoa; phylum Chordata; class Cladistia; order Polypteriformes; family Polypteridae; genus Polypterus; species Polypterus senegalus. The sequence goes on from NC_053166.1 coordinate 133,892,004, forward strand.
ATTGCCAGTGGTTCAATGGCAATCGCAAACAGCAGCGGTGACAAGGGGCATCCTTGTCTGGTACCACGTTCTAGTTTAAAGTAGTCTGAACAAATGTTGTTGATACAAACTGAAGCTTCTGGATTGGTATACAGTAATTTGATCCATGCACAAATGTTCGGGCCAAACCCAAATTTCTCCAATGTAGTAAAAAGGTATTTCCATTCAATCATGTCAAATGCTTTTTCTGCATCCAATGATAATAATATTTCTGGGGTGTTTGATTTAGTTGGTGAGTATATTACATTAAACAGGCATCGAAGATTTGAAGATAAGTGTCGGCCTTTGATAAATCCCATTTGATCTTGTGATATTACCGAAGGGAGCACTTTCTCCATCCTTCTAGCTATGATTTTTGAGAGTATTTTAACATCATTATTCAAAAGTGAAATTGGTCTGTTTGATGCACATTGTAATAAGTCCTTATTTTGTTTTGGAAAAATGATGATTAATGCTTGGCGAAATGTTTGAGGAAGAGTTTGATTGTCTCTGACTTCTGTAAATGTTGCTAATAGGAGGGGAGCTAGCTGAGTGGAAAATTTCTTATAAAATTCTGCAGGGTAGCCATCAGGGCCTGCTGCTTTCCTGCCTTGAAGTGACTTTATAGCATCTAATAATTCTGATAACGCCAGAGGCTAATCAAGTTCCTCCGCACTAAAAGTGTCTATGAATGCATATTAAACATTTTTATAATATACACTCTTCATTTATGCCTATTGCATTTTTTTGCATATTTTAGATGAAATACCTTCTTTTACAAAACTGATTTGCGAATGCACTTGGGTTGAATGCAAACTTCTTGCTGGAACTCTTCAAATTTCAAATTACCTAAATGGATTTACTGAAAATCAACATGACTACTGGCATCCAATGATATTATGGCATTTTAAAAATTCTCATGGCCTCTAACTTTCCTCACATATCCCAAGTAGGCTGGTGTAGAATTGATTAGATGATTGAAATTGCCCATATTAATGGTTGAGTGTGTCTTACAATAGATTGGCATCACATCAAGAGTTAATTTCTGCCTCTGTGCCCAGTACTGCCAAGCATAATAAGCCTTGTGCAGATTAGTAATCTGCCAAGTAGCAGGTGAGTAAAAATTTAAAAGAGGATGATCAGAAGTCAAAAGTCATCATACCCTTCCATAAATGTGGTATGTCATCCAACGAGCCAGCAGAGTAACACTCCTGAGAGCAAAGAACAAGAAGTTTCATTTACTATGTGTTTAGCAACACAAATACTGGAGATTTGGGGGCTGGAGAGCCTTACATCAGCGTTTCTCAACCTTTAAGTATTTGCAACCTGAGTTTTCATAACAGTTTTAATTGCGCCCCCCCTAACATTTTTTTGAAATGTAGATGCATATTTTATTATACCTACTTAACTTTTATTGACATTTATCTAACTCTATATGTATTGTTCTAGTATCAGAATGTAGTTTAAGTTAATTTGTTTTGGTTTCAATTTATGTTTTTTTCATATTTTTGATTGTTGTTTTCTTTTTTTCACATCTTCGCGGCCACTTTTTTGTTACTTCACGCCCCCCTAGGGGGGCCCGCCCCACAGGTTGAGAACTACTGCCTTACATGGTCTGATGAATCCCAGGTCCTTCTGAATCACAAGGATGGAAGGACCATAATAAGCCGTAGTGGTACTGTGTTGGTGTGCAGTGTGTTTTCATAGATCCTTGTATATGAATAGTAAAGCTCTTGTAGGCTACAAACTGCAGATCAGGCACACTCTTAAAAATGCTCGTTCTTTAATGCCACTTTATGGTTCCTCGTAGAGCCATTGTTTGATATTGACCCATTCCATTCTGGGAAGGGTTTTCTGCATGTGAGGATAATTTTCTGTGCTTTGAAATACATCCTAATGTGAAGAAAAAAAAATGAATTCTAAATGCATAATAGGCTACCTTGCAGGACACTAATGGATTAAAAAAACCTGCCACTGTAAAAAATGTCAGTAAATTTTAACGGTAAAAATACTGTGAATTGAGAAAGTGAAATAGCTTTTCTGGAAAAAAAGGAAAGTTACCATATGTTCTACTGAAAATTACCTGTATATCTTAAACAATACATTTAATTTTTACAGCCAAATTCTGTAAAATCAATATTGTTCTACATTCTAAATATGCTAAATACCATTTACTGATACATTATGCTGCGGTGGGCTGGCGCCCTGCCCAGGGTTTGTTTCCTGCTTTGCTCCCTGTGTTGGCTGGGATTGGCTCCAGCAGACCCCTGTGACCCTGTAGTTAGGATATAGCGGGCTGGATAATGGATGGATGATACATTATGATTACACTGAAAAAATGGCTGTTAATTTTACAGTGTAAAACTGTTAAATAGCGAATGTAAACAACTGTAAAATGTTAAACGGTAAAGCGCTGTTTGAGTAACACTGAAGTTACATATTTGCATAAGGTAACGCCCCCTTATTGATCCTGGTGAACCACCTACCTTTTTACAGTTGGGAAAAAAACTTAAACAAGTTAGCAGATTTCTTTTACCCTGCGTGCTGAAGGTTTTTTGAGGTTATGGAAGCCGATTTATGGTGGGTTATAGTTGATAAGCTGGCACACTTGTACAGTAGGTACACCACAAAAGCAAACGCTACCTCTCCACAGGACAATGTGCCAACACTTCCTTAAACATTGAATTGTTTTTATTGTATATGGTTAAATGCTACAAACATTTACTTTTGTTTGTTGTTTCTTTATTGATGCAAACTGTATAGTGTTTGATCCTGACAACATTCTCTAATGGTTTAATGATTGTCATGTTTATTACAGTACTTAGATTTCAGGTTATGGTTAAACGTTCACTTCTATTGTAATATGTTGTAAAGAAAAAAACAGTTCTTTACATCGTAGATCTAAAAATATTTTGACTTGTAAAATTCTGGAAACCACTGCTGCCATTTTTTTTTACCGTAAATGTAACATTTATTACAGTGTGGAGTTAGCCCATTCAACTGTAGTATTTGCAAGAGTCTTTTTAAAATCATAAACCACTGTTACCATCCATTCATGGTTATTTACAGTATGGAGCCTTATGGATCTAAACTTTGTTTCTAGAACCTTCGTGTCAATTGATCTTTTGAAAAACCAAAATGGCATTGCTCTAATGAACCATGCCCTTTATTTTTAAGAGTGTATCCTTCCCTTGCAGCGTCGCATCAATTAATTTTCTTTTTTCCATTTCAGGGTTAGTTGTTCAAGCTAGAAGTCCAATAAATGTATGTGATGGCTCCAAAACGTAAATGAGACTTTTTGCTGTCCTTTATAGTCAGCAGACCTCCATTCAATGTATTTATTTGGAGAAGATATCAATTAAGTTATTTTCATCAGCTATGGGACATACCAGAATGGGCCAGCACCAATCCCTTCGTGATGAATTCAGGCAAATGACAGGTAGTTGTGCCCTTCCGTGTTTGCTAGATTATAAGATAAGGTAAGGATTTTGCGGGAATTTGACAAAAACATGAACGAGTTTTATTCTGATGACTCTCAATGTGGCGCGTATTTGCCAACGCTTGAATGAGCCCCGGGATGCGCTGCTTTCTTTGTATTTTGACTGATCCGCTGTTTAATATACACCTCTGACCGGCTGTTCTTCTTCAAACAACGGGTGTTATTTTCCATAGTAGTACATCATAAGAAAACCAGACAAATGTGATCAAAACCCGTGTTTTCACGCTTCTGTAAGAGCGAAGCGGAAAAAAAAGTTATTTTGGTCCGAGTCGCGTCATATCATTCTTGTCGGGCTACAATACGCGAGTGCTCTTCCATTCCCTGCACACATATAGTGCTGACACGTTTTTAATCTTTCTGGAGACGTAACATTGTCTCAATAGCCATTAAAACATCTTCAGCAAGTTAATTGTTTTCAAGAAATGGATGAGCCTTGACGTGCCCAGTATCCGCTATTAATTGTTAGTGTCGTAAACTTGACTGCGCTGAGATTTACGATGTCTGTCCAAGAGGAGCAGGGGACAAATGTTTCTTTGAGATTTTTTATAATGTTATTCTAGTGCATATTAACTGAGGGTCATGACAGAATGAGCCTTCGTGACGACCAGCGCTCAGCGCGTGCCGGGCTGTTAAGAGAGCGTTAAAGCTCGCAGGTATAGACGATAATGGTTATTATTATTATTATTATTATTATTACTATTATTATTATTATTATTATTATTATTTTATTTTTTATTAGGGCAGCACTAATAGAACATCCCAAGTTCGAAGCTCATCCCGATATTATCTGCGTGAAGTTTGCCTGTTCTCTCAAGTCACGTCAACTCAAGTTTATTGTCGTATTGTCATATATAGAATACATCATCTGTTATGACAGACTGTTGATTGTTCAGCAGTCTTACCACCTCTGTCCTATCTCTGTTCAGTGGTTCTTGTATAACGTTTTCTAGAAGGTTTGAGTGAAAGATGCGCTTGAGCCCAGTAGGTGCTGCACACTCAGTGTTGGCTAGCTCTTTAATGGCACTTTATTGTTCTTTACTGGGTTGGGTGGTTTCTTGTTGAACCAATAGCTTGATTTAATTCAGTCTGGGAAGGGTTCTGTGCATATGAAATTTGTTCTTTGTGCTTTGAAAAAGCGTCCTAATATGTTGAAAAACAGATGAAAAAAGCCAGGACTTAGCCCATGTTATTTTATGTAGCGAGAGTCCTTTTAAAATCAGGACCCAATGGGATTTCATAGATCAGTTATCATCTGTTCATGGTTATTTACTGCATGTATGGAGTCTGTCATGTATCTAAAGGCTCTTTCCGATACCGTCATGTGGATGGGTCTTTTGGGAACCGAAAATGGTTTCCCTATGGCATCGCTCTGAATCTGTTCTGGTACCTTTATTTTTTAAAGACTGTTCCAGGAAATGATGCCGCCAGTGAGGATGGACTCCACTGTGCGTGTCGGTGCTTGACTGTTCTTCCCCCGGTTATTCTCGCTTTTTTATCACACATCCTAAAGATCAGCATATTAAGGTTAATTGGCTACCTGTCAGTGCAAGTGTGTGTGTGTGTGTGTGTGTGGAGGGTCACTGCGCCTGGCTGACGCCCTGCCGAGGGTTTTATTTCCTTCTCCGCTTCCAGTAACCCTGAAACAGGCTTCTGCGACTCTGAAGGAATAATTGAGTAATGGGAATTCTGTTATTGTTAAGAATAGAAAAAGTATTAAGAATAAGACGTGTTGCATTTTGAGTAGCACATGCAAGTAAGAATTTCACTGTTACGTACTGTGACAAGAATCACCCTATGATTCTGAATTATAATAATAATAATTAAGTAAAAAATCATGTCTAGCTATCGCTAGGGTTTCTTTTAGTGATTCCGTAATGTCCATGAAACTGCGCAATTCGATCTCTATTGTTGTGCATGATACACCGTAAAACCTCGGACTACAATGTTTTTATATTCGTTAGCTGCGTTCGCAGTGTCCACACCAGTGGTCGGTATGCAGGCACACACCCGATGGAACATTTAGCAGGCTTATCATTAGCCCTTTATTGAATTAAAGTAACATCGCAGTTGTTTAATGTCGAGTGCTTTAATTGCAGGGATGAGGAAAATCCGAAGCGCCATTTACAACAATTAATTACAGTATTTCTAAAAAATGTTTCCAAAAATCGCATTAAAACCTTATTTATTTAGCTGTGCCATCAGATAAAATATTAGCATTTTATAAATGTACTGCATTGTCAAGACTGGTCAAAGACAAGGACTGGTTTAGAGTTAAGGCCATGCGTTTACAACAGTCCACTGTACGAACGATAATCAAAATCAGAATTCTACAAATTCGGTAAAAGAGAAATGCTCGATCATAAAGCGTGTGTGTGTATATCCATCCATCCATTATCCAACCCGCTATATCCTAACTACAGGGTCACGGGGGTCTGCTGGAGCCAATCCCAGCCAACACAGGGCGCAAGGCAGGAAACAAACCCTGGGTAGGGCGCCAACCCACCGCAGGTGTGTATATATATTACTGATAATTGAATTGAATTGCACGTTATGAGTGGTCTGAACATCCATCCGTCTATCCATCTTCCAAATTAACTTTATCTACGGAAGAATTGCGCGGAAGTTGGAGCCCCCCGCACAAACACAGGGCGCAAGGCAGGAACAATCACTGGACAGGCAGGGTGACACACACACACACACACACCACTCTTAAAAACACTGGCACTTCAGAGTTGTGTGGTTCCTGGTCGAACCTTTGCTTGACAAAAACCGTTTGATTGCATGAAGGGTTCTTTGTATATGAAATTCGTTCTTTGGGCTCTGAAAAGGTTCCTACTATGTACAGAAAGCTTATTGTCATCTTTATATAGCCAATAAAAGGTGTCATTTTGCTTGACTTTTCAGTACTGAAAAAAGAAATCTATCATGTATAGTGGGCTACCTAACAGGCCACTAACAGATTAAGAAAGCCTGAACCTAGCATGTGTGTTATCGTATACAGCGAGAGTCCTTATAAAATCAGTAACCCGCTGGTATTTCCCAAACCTCTTCCATCCATTTTCTTAACCCGCATATCCAGGGCAGGGTTTCAGGGTAGCTGGACCCTATCTGTGCAATCATTAGGCATAGTGTTGTCATCTGTTTATGGTTATTTCTTTCTGGGACATTCACGTGGATGGTTCTTTTACAAACCAAAAATGTTGTGCCTGTGGCATAGCTGTGATGAACCACTCTGGCACCTACATTTTTAAGAGTGAATGACCACTTTATAGCTCCGTCAATTTACCCAACATAGTGATTTAATAGGTACCGATGACTACTTCACATGGGTCTAACAATACTGTAAACCTGGAGCAAAGTCCTGCATTATTCATCACCACTAATGAAGCAACATGCACGAATGAGTTATAGAAGGGCAACAAGGAGTTCTAAGGCACTCCAGGTCCAAAAAATTTGCAAAAGCACTTCCAGTAATGCCCACTAGAGGGGGTATACCTCCAAACACCCGCTAGACGAACGAGCAAACACAGAAACTTCATAAAAATGAAAAGGTGTTATTCTTCACACAGATGCTCTGTCACACAGTTAAGTGTAGTTGGGAACAATGGCAAAGTGGAGTCTCAATACAGAAATTCCAAGACAATGTCAAAAAACAGAGCACAATGGTCAAAAATCCAGAGGTTATCAAAGCAGAACCACACGAAAAACTGCCCCAAAACTCCCCAGCTCATTTGAAAGGAACTGCTACTAACTATGGAATACTATCCAATTTATAAGGAGGAGGGCAGTGACTTTCAGGCAGGGACGGATCTACCGTGAGACTAATGAAGTTCAGCTCCCTTAATCCCAAACCGGCTTCAGAAGTGACTTCCATCCATATTACTTAAAAACTTTCAGAAATCCCAACATGCAGTGCTTAATAACAAATTTGTGGTGACCTGTCATGGAATAACAACAACAACAACAACATTTATTTATATAGCACATTTTCATACAAACAGTAGCTCAAAGTGCTTTACATAATAAAGAATAGAAAAATAAAAGACACAATAAGAAAACAAAATAAATCAACATTAATTAACATCGAATAAGAGTAAGGTCCAATGGCCAGGGGACAGAAAAACAAAAACTCCAGGCGGCTGGAGAAAAAAATAAAATCTGTAGGGATTCCAGACCATGATACCGCCCAGTCCCCTCTGGGCATTCTACCCAACATAAATGAAACAGTCCTCTTTGGATTTAGGGTTCTCACGGAAGGACTTGATGATGATGGTCACGTAGACTTCTGCCTTTTAATCCATCCATCATTGTTTGAGCATCATGAAGCTTTGAGTAGGTGGAGGTGGCGCAGGCCACCACCACAAAGAAACCAGAAAAAGAAACAGAAAAAGACAGTAGGGGTCAGTACGGATTTTAGAGCCACCATGAGTAATTATTATGAGGAAATTGAACATAGAGTATCAGGATTAAGTTAAATTGAAGTTATAGAAAGGCCATGTTAAAGTAATGTGTTTTCAGCAGTGTTTTAAAGTGCTCTACTGTATCAGCCTGGCGAATTCCTATTGGCAGGCTATTCCAGATTTTAGGTGCATAGCAGCAGAAGGCCGCCTCACCACTTCTTTTAAGTTTTGTTCTTGGAATTCTAAGGAGACACTCATTTGAGGATCTGAGGTTACGATTTGGAATATAAGGTGTCAGACATTCCGATATATAAGACGGGGCGAGATTATTTAAGGCTTTATAAACCATAAGCAGTATTTTAAAGTCAATCCTGAATGACACAGGTAACCAGTGTAGTGACATTTAAACTGGAGAAATGTGTTCGGATTTTCTTTTCCTATTTAGGATTTAAAATTCAGATTACAGTCAACAATTACCCCTAAGCTTTTTACCTCCGTCTTGACTTTTAATCCTAATGTATCCAGTTTATTTCTAATGTCCTCATTGTATCCATTATTGCCAATCACTAAGATTTCAGTTTTCTCTTTATTTAACTTGAGAAAGTTACTATTCATCCATTCTGAGATACAAGTCAGACATTGTGTTAGTGAATCGAGAGAGTCGGGGTCATCAGGTGCTATTGATAAGTACAGCTGTGTGTCATCAGCATAGCTGTGGTAGCTCACGTTGTGCTCTGAGATAATCTGACCTAACGGAAGCATGTAGATTGAGAAGAGCAGCGGACCCAGGATAGAGCCTAGAGGAATAACCCCACTGAAGAAGATAACAGTGGTTACTCAGACCTTGTTGGTGGTTGAATCTTCAGGGTCTCAAAACTGTTGGTCTACCACTTTTTGGCAGGTGGCCCCGCTCCTTGGGTGACCACCCACAAAATGCATGAAACATAGCCGAGGCTTTGAAACTTAAACACAAACGATGAGAAATAAATACAAATAAGCTTAATATATACAATAGCACCAAAAATGAACAAAGGTGAAAGATGAAACATGAATTTGAACCCCGGTCAGGGCAGGAACCCTGGTGGTGCCATAACAAATAGCAAGAAGAGCGCACTGGGCTTTTGGATTTGTGGGAACATATATAATTTTGTAAGTGCAAATGTAGTGACAAAAAAGAAAACAACTTGGAAATTATGTTAAAAGTAGACAAATAATATTTTACAAAATAAGTCCATTCACTTTGCCGGCCCTGTTTATCTACTACAGCGCTCCCTAGGACAGTTTCTGGATGGATCACAGATGTTCTGTCGAAATATCTTACTTACGAGCTGATGGAGCTAATGGTTACTGCACACGATCCCTCGTTAATTACAATGTGATTAGAAACACCTAAAATGTGCTGCTTAGTTTTATTGATGGTATGAAGTACACGCAGAGATATCAGTCAGTGAAGTTTTATTATGGACTTTAAGGTTAAGGGTTGCTGTAGTTAGGGTTTAGTACAGTGGTTCCTAAACTTTGCTGCGCTCTACATCCCTAGAAAATGTTTGATTTATGTCCATACCTCCTACAAACGTAATAGCACATTTGAAGATGAAAGAGTCAAATTTCTCATGTTTGAACCACACATAGTACTGCGGGTGAACAAATTGAACTCCAAAACATATGCTTTTAACTCAGTAGTCTTGTAAATGCGTCCCCTGAGAAGATAAGACACTGGATTGACGATCTAGGGGGTTAGGGTATTTTTCAAAGCTTCAAGCGAAGCAAGGAAAAGACACACTTTCGACAATCGAGGGGTTTGGGGGATTGGAGACCCTTGTGAAGCAGTGGGTGCAGGCACATCACTATGCAATGAAACACAACTGATAAGCTTTGTCCCCAGATAACACCTGCAGTGCAGTTCAAAAAACAGATGAGCCACACAGTTAAAACTGCCCTGCTACCTCCAGGACCACCAGTGGAAGAGATGGGCTGAGTATAAGCAGCAGGTGTTGCATTCAATTCAGATACCCTTGTTCCCCCACATCATTCAAACCTCGAAATCAGTAAATCAGTGACATTTCACGATCAGGGCTTGCCCTTCTGGGTAGTATGGTGGCACAGTGGTAGCAGTGGTAGGAGACCAGCGTTCACATCCTGGATTCTACCTGCATGAGGTTTGCATGTTCTCACTGTGTCTGCATGGATTTGCTTGGCTGCTCTGGTTTCCTACCACAGTCCAAGCATATGAAAGTTAAATGGATTGGTGGTACTAAAGTGGCCCTGTCCGGGGTCTTTTCCTGCCTTGTGCAGGGCCTTCTTAAAGTATGGCCACAATTGGCCCTGGCCGTTTTTCAGCTAGGGCACGATGTTTTTGATGCCTATGTATGTTTCTGTTTTGCTATCAAAACGAGGCCCCAGCTCACTACTTTGCCCGGGCGCCTATGATGCTGTTAAGATGGCCCTCCGGTTGTGCCCTATGCTAGCTGGGACTGACACACACAATATGCGTTAATTTTAAAGCCTCATAATGGGTGACTTGCTAAGGCACATGGATTTTTGCAGAAAATAAACCGCCTGTTTTTGCAGAAAATAAAACATTTACAATAACACGCTTTGCAAAAATTTCAAATTATTAACAAGCTAACAAAACGTTCTGTGCAATTCTGCACTAAAGGATTTGCGTCTTTTCCTAGGATATAACCTCTGTGTATATCGTAAACAACAACCAGCCAGCGATCTACTCGAAATGTCTTAAATACATTAAAGTTATTAAAACCTTCGAGTAGCTGTAAAGTGTAAGGACCAAAGTAAAAACATCCATTTTTCATTTGTGCCTTTTTCGTTTTACGTGCATTGCATTGTTTTCAGCAGAAGTGATTTTCTTAATTTAACCGCTCTTGTGCCTGTCGGAACAGATTGTAATATAGCGAGAGAAATGCCAGTCCTTCAGTGAAGTTCGTGTCCTGATCTTTCTTACGACTTAAAATGATGCTGCACAAAGTGTCCGCTTATGAAGTTTGGGGGGCTTTGTATAGTGGGTATGTGAGAGAGAGAGAGAGAGAGAGAGAGAGAGAAGGACTGCGATCTAATCGAATTGCCGGGGAAACGACGGGAACGCGCTGGGCGCGCTCAGGGATTTTATAGAGAGAAAGCTGCGCGGAGCATGCAGAGCACAGCCCGAAACTGCCGAACCGTTCGATTCCATCTTAAAACAACCTAAAACGAGCGATTCGAAGTTTTCTTCTTGGTATTTGGAATTAGATCTCTAGGGGGTGTATAATTAGTGACGTCACGCGGAAGCGTATATATAGCATACCATTAGTCCAATCGCATAATCTCTGACCGCTTTTTTGGCGAGAGTCGCGGCGCATATTATTTAAATTAAGCATATTAGTTAAGTCTGGTTCGGTCCTTTCTTATGCCCGCTGCTGCCTATAGGCTAGTTGCAATTATATTAGGAAGAAATGTGGGTGGGTGTTATTGGAAGCTGCACGTTGGCGAAAGAGTAAACTCTTGAGACTTGCGTTCAAATCAAGTTTTCGCGTAACTGGTAGAAAGCCCTCTGCAACAATTTCTCCGACCCATTAAGAAGTGACGTGTGGTTATTTGAGCTGGTGCAAGTGAGCACTCTAAAAAACCATGGTTGAATAAGTGGGTTTGAAAAATGAACGGCAACAAAAATATTAGTTTGGGGCACTTGGGCAGCTTTCATGGCTTCGGAAATGGTACTGTACATCTCTTAACTAAAGTTGGAAATAGCGGATGCGTGTTAATCATTTAATAAATTAGTTGTACACAGAATACAATTTCATTTCAATGAGATAATACCTTTTCCAGAAATCTGTCTTCATAAACCCCCCTTTCCTAAGTCGACTCAAAACCATGCCAAGTTCGTGAAGAGTCGAGGCCAATGCCGGAATCACCGTGCACAACACGGCCACTGCCACGCACGTCGGACCAGTTTACAGCCGATGGCGAAGTGCACACGCGTGTATCCATGGCAGTTCGTGCAGCCAACACACGGACTGGACTTGGATGAGCAAAAGACAGTAAAAGTGGTGCTGCCAATCACTGAGCCATCACAGAGACAAGCTCGAGGATGTATCCCGTCATTATTAATGTTTTTAAAAATTCCTGCTGCGCATTTTCATTTAGTCACTGTAAGCCCCTGGATGTTGCGGCAAGATTCTATTTTTAATGAATAATAATCACCCATTCGCAAGAAAGTTCTTTAAAACTGAAACGAATCTGAAGCTTGAAGAGCGTCGATAATTAAAAAAAAAAAGAATTTGCCGATAGTCTTTGCTTGCAGGCTGTGCGTTTTATTAAGGCTCTAGAGGGCGCTGCTTACCTGTGCAAGCTCCGCGAGCGCCCACTCAATTTATTTACGAGCCTCTCTCTATTAAACTACACAAATTGATTATAAGAGATGGCTCCTTCCAGTGGGCTTGTGTTTTAGCTTCGAACATTTATTTTAAAGATCTTTGGTCCAGAGGATTTTAAGCAAGAGGACAAGCCTGAGAAATGCCTTTTATTTCACCGCTCAACGAAGCGAAAGCGACAGAGAGACAAGGCAAAGTCCTGAATGCAAAATACCAGTTAAATATTTTCAATTCTTCCTTTTTCTTTTAACATTTCTGAGAACCTTGGAAGGGTGAGCAGGTGAAATATTCCAAATTGCATAATTAAATACTTTATTTATCTATTCATCCATTTCTTCAGTTTTCATTGTCATAAACAGAGCGACAGGGTGTTGAATCCTATGGTGCAAGCTGCCAAAACCACACTTGGATGGGATACTAGCTATCCTCTAAAAGTCTTCGTGAAAAAACATCAAATTATGTCAATTGTCTCTATAATTGTGTGACCAAATAAGTTCCATGTGTAAAGTTCAGCCTTTAACCTTTTTAATATCAATCAGAAGGGTAAAGGACCTTACTTTCTGTAACTTTGCTTGGAATAAGCACATTATGAAAACTGAAGACATGGATAAACAGGACTGATATTGTAAAGATGTGCTGTCAACTCAAGCCAATTTCGTTGTCCTAAGCATTCACATTCACGTTTTAGAAGTAAACTCCTGGGTGACACAGTGGTAACGCTTGTGGTTTGTGGTAAGATGACCAGGGTTCATGTCATGGGTCCCACCTGTGAGGACTTTGCCTGCTCTCCCTGTGTCAGTGCAGGTTTCCTCCGGGTGCTCCGGGTTCACCCACTGGTTAGGTTGGCGGTGTATTGGTGAAGCTGTATTACCCATAGTGTGTGTGTTATGTGTGTTCGCCCTACGAAGGACTGGTGTCCTGTCCAGGGTTTGTTCCTGCTTTGCACCCTATGCTAGTTACAATAGGCTCCAACACGACCCTGATCTGGAAAAAATAGGTCAACAAATTACATGGCTCCTAAAAAGAGCTGACTGTCTATCAAGAAGGCATTTAGAAATTGCCATAAAGCATTTTCTAAATCTTTTCATCATATATTACTGTAAATAATCCAAATGAATAAGAAAAACAAGTAAAAGAATGAAGAAATGGTGCATAAATCAGTAATATTCAAAATTTACTTTGTTTCAGCTGTTATGTCTGAACTGTCATGGCCAGGGGAATGGAATCACAAAATGCAGGGTGAGTGGCCCTTAAAAGGACTGCTGGCATCTTGAGTGGCTGCTCCGCCATGCTGCTCAGGTGCTCAACAGCAACACAAGCTCTCAACTACTTTGTCCCTTTATCCACTCATTCATACTGCCCAGCTCCATCTCACACCACTCACACGGGTCAGATCTGTGATGTCAGGGTCCACATCAGAATCTTGCCAGCAGCCACACATGAAGGCTGCTGGGCTTAAGCAGACGGTAGACACATAGAAGTGCTCCCTAAGTGCTGTGTCTGTGCCACCCCACCCAAAGCTGCTCGTGGGGATGCTTCTTATGCTGGCTTCTGCAGGTATTCCAGCCCCCTCGGATAGGTCTGGACCCCTGGGGGCTATACTGCCCCCTTCTTAGAACCCTTATTCTCCATCTGGACATTCAAGGGTTGTGAAGTGCTATGGTCTGCCCTGCCTGAAGCAAGCCATCGTGAGTGTGATTGAGGGGTCCCCCAGCATTAGTTCTGAACCATTCCTCCATTTTGGGGTCGTTAGTTGGATCTTATCCCACCACTACCACCAGTGTAATTAAAGACCCATTTCTTTAAAGAAGAAATAGCACTCATTTGTAAATACTTGAACAGACAATTTTTTCAGGGCAATACTCTTCTGTATGGCACTCACAAGTCATCCACCAGTTACAGAGCATGGCACACAGGCGCATCATAATTGTTGACGATTGGCAATCAATTCTTTATTAACCACTGTGACAGATAGGGGGCACTATCATCCTCTTGAACCCTCAGACAATACGTCAGACACCAGGTAAAAGTCCAATAGTTGACTTTATTAATAAACAACTGTGCACAAAGCACCCTCCACTCCACAATACTTAATAAATAATCAATAATTAATCACAATAACAATCCACCATTCCCAGATGCATTGCCACCCTTCCACCCAGCTCATTTCGCTGTCTGGGGATTTCCCACAGTCTTTTATAGTCCTTGACCCGGAATTGTTTTGCTCTCTCTGTGCATGTGACTAGGAACACTTCCGGGTCAGATAAAAACTCCCTTTTCTTCAACCCGGACACACGTCATTCCTCTTGTCCATGTGACTTGGACGTACTTCCGGGGTGTAGGGAAGATAGTCGTTGTTCTTCCCTGCAGCGCCTTCTAGCGGCCCCCGTGGTATCCAGCAGGGCTGAAAAGGAAAACTCCAATGTCTATAATTCCCTGCTGGCATTCGGGGCACCTCCATGCTGCAGGGAGGGCTCCATCTGGTGGCCTGGGGGTATTGGCCGGGATAAATGACTGGCCATATGCCACACCACTTATAGCAGACGTCGATCAGAATGTCAATACAACCACTTTGCCACTATCAACTACAGGTTCAACTTATTTAAGAACAGAAAGATGTCAAATATCCTGTGGCATCATAGACCCCCAGCACTACAGTACGCTTCTTTCAAACGTTTCCTCAGCTTTCAAGCAGTCTTTCTGAAGTGTTGATGCTGCCCTCTCAATATTTCCTGTCCCACCATTTTTTTGACAGGTTTGCCATTTTATGTTTTAACTCTTTGAAGGCTGAATATTTTTTCCAAAAAAATTCAGTTTTCTGAGCAGCACACAAAGCAATGGTTTCAACAGAAAACGTCTGTTGCTACGTGCTGTGGCTGCTGTTGGTGCATGTTTGGCAACTCTGGCGGCAGTGACTGTGCAGGGGCACCTTGATGGCCTGCAGGAATGCACGGTGGGTCAGCTGCCTGGCTGTCTTCGCACAACCGTTGGGCAGCAGTGGCAGTCGCAGTGTGATGCAATATGGTTTGTACCTCTTGTCATCATAAGTGGTGGTCCTCCCAGGCGAACACTGCTGTAGGTATATCAGCCTCACAAACGTGTTCAACACCACGATCAATTGGGGACTGATCAGCTGATGCTGGTACCTCACTTTTGTTTTTGATGTCCATCTTCTGATCACTTGTATCAAATTCCAAGTCCGACAAGTCAGAGTCCGATTCAGTGATATGTTGTAAAATGTCCATGGAGTATTTAGTCTCTCGCCAGATGTCAATAAAATTTTAGCGGATCTTTGCTCTTCGCTACTCATGCAGGGAATCAAGGTTAAATCAACTAAACTACTTAAATGTACTTCTAGCAGAGTCAAACATAAACGTAAGGGTGGGTTTTGTTACAGTTTACAGCTGATTACCATCCTCTACCTCAGAATTTCGACAAAAGTCAACATCAGCCCTGAAAGAGTTAAACTTGAAAGAGCTGAGATTGAGATATGGAATGGCGTTTTCAGTGTAAGTTCAGTAAAGGAAAACAGCCAAGAGACCGCCACATCTGCACTTTCAGTAAAGGGGGTTCACTTGCTCTCTTATAATCGACAGATTACCGCATTAGAAGTTCAGCGTTAAACACCTCGGAGGCTTGCATGACCGGGCGGCACTCAATATCCGAGCTGTGCAATAAAGCACTTAAGACCCCTACTGATGTGTCATGGCCACCAGCTACACAGTGGAAAATAAGAACACCCTGTCGTTCAAAGAGTTTGGAGCTGGAAGTGGTCGCAGGTGACAAATGACTTTGAAGGGAGGATGCATCAGCCTGGGGAAGAGTCACCAACAGAATGAGCTGGCCTTCCATCATGTAAAAGAGCAGCTACAGAGGAGCCAATAAAAACAGCAAGCCTGCCAAAGTCTCATAAGAATTGTGTGATAAGTGTGATAACAGCGAGCGGTCCTTCTAAACATAGCAAGACAACTAAAAGGGCAATGAAAGGAGCAAAGACTCCATATTGGTTCTTGGCACTGGGGCTATGTTAGAGTGTTACAGAGCACAGGGACCTTCAAATTTCAACTTGACATTATTTTGAGGGAATTAGGTGGGTAGGATAGGATAGCATTTGTTGGGTTGAGTGGTATGTCAGTCATGTCATTGTTCAACCCGCTATATCCTAACACAGGGTCACAGGGGTCTGCTGGAGCCAATCCTAGCCAACACAAGGAGCAAGGCAGGAACAAACCCCGAGCAGGGCGCCAGCCTACCACAGGGCAACCACACACATCCAGCACACACTAGGGACAATTTAAGATCGCTAATGCACCTAACCTACATGTCTTTGGACTGTGGGAGGAAACCCAAGCAGACATGGAGAGAACATGCAAACTCCACACAGGGAGGTCCCAGGAAGCGAACCCTGGTCTCCTAACTGCGAGGCAGCAGCACAATCACTGCAGCACTGTGCTGCCCTGAGTGGCATGTTCACCTCTGAATGATTGTAATATTCTAATGAGAAACACTACCACCTAGTGGTGTTACTCCATTACTGTGAAATTACAGTAGTTGTTCTCAGCATGGTTCTTCAAAGATCGCACCCTGTACATTGAAAGAGCCATTAATGTCACATGCACAGTGAAATTCCCACATGCACATTGTGGAATGCGGCTGGGGGTGGAGCTCAGCCGGGATGCCCAGGAGGACTGGAGGAGGGCTTGTGCCTCCTCCAGACCACAAGGGGGCGACCGCCCTGAGTGTGTTGGGGGCCATGGGTAGTGGGCTTGGAAGCCCAACCCTGTTGGGGCCCGTGGCCACTGCCAGGCGGTGCCCCGGTGCCTGAAGAACCCTGAACCTCAGCACTTCTGCCACACCAAGAAGTGCTGGGGGGAAGAAAACTGAGGACACCCGGATGGCTTCCGGGTGCGCAGCCGGCACTTCCGCCACATGGTGGTGTGTCCGCGGGGGATTGCCGGGAAGCAGCTGAAGCCCATCTGGGTTGGGATAAAAGGGGCCACCTCCCTTTGTTCATTAGCAAGAGTCGGGTGGAAGAAGACGAAGCTCGAGGAGAGTAGTGGAGGCAGCCAGAAGGAAGGCACGAAGGACTGTGAGGCCTGGACTTTGGGGGATCGGTGCTGGAGGCACTAGGTTGTGCACTAACTTGTAAATATAATTGTAAAAAATAAATGGGTGTGTTGGGTGATAAACCGTTGTCCACCTGTCTGTGTCTGGGACCAGTTCCACAACATATACACTAATCAACATACAGCATGTCGCCAGTCTCCAGCGAGTAGAACTATCTAACAATCTAAGACCATATTTGCCCCAAGTTAAAAAATAGAAAGCATGGCTTGTTCTGTCACTTTGAGCTCACAATTCACATTGTGACAAGGGAACTCCTACCCTGCACCCTCAATCCACCTTCAGTCCTTTTGACTTTAGGAAGCATCCATCCATCTGTCCAACTGTCCATTTGTCCATTTTCTAAACCAGCTTCATCCAGCTACATAGTTACGTGGCCACTGCCAGTCACTGCAGTATCTGGCATGAACTCTGGACAGGGGCACGTTGGCACACACTCATGCCTGACCAGTTTAGAGTTACTAGTTAACCTAACTTATGCATTTTCGGGATGCAAGAAGTAATCTATGAGGGGGGGTTGGGTGGGGCAAAAGATTAAAAATAATCTTAAAAAAATAACAGAATATGAAGCCTGGCAAAGGTTCAAAGCCAGCCTTCTGGAGGTGTGGGAATGAGGCAGTAGTTGTAAAGACTGAGCCACAGGCCAGCTGGCGGGGTCTTCTTTGCTAAACTGCACAGTGCATAAGGACCTATGCAGTGTGGCAGCCGTCTCAGGATTCTTCAGACGAAATGGCCATGTGTTGTGCAGTTCTCTGGCAAGTGTACATTGAGTTGACTGTCTTCCGCTTTGGATTAATTCACAGTCGCTTGTCACTTGAACATTTTTGGAAGCAGATGGGCATATCTTGAGGATGAAGTTAAATTGTTGGGGTAGCGATTCTAACATATTGACCAATTTCTTATTCTTTAAAAAAGTCATTTATGGTTTATTAAAAAGAAATAAACAGTGCTGAAGCCAAATAAATGGGCAAATAAACAAGTAATAAACATTTAACAGATGTGCCAAGAAACAAAGAAAGGGTCGGGCACTTTTGGTACGTCTGCGCCACTTGCTAACTGTTATGCAGGAGAACTCTGGATGCCTTCACTCAGGCACACATACAAGGCACATCACCCTGAGAAAGTCATGCAGTCCTTCTGTGGCATATGCAGGTCCTCTCTTTTTACCTTTTTTCCAGGACTTTGGTCTTCTTTGTGCCAAGCTGTTGGTCCTCTTTGCCCTGGCACATAATTTATAAATGTAACAGACAACTGTGTAAACGTGGGTTATAATATACAGTATATGATGAATTCATAAAGTATTCAAAACCCTTCACTTTCTGTACACATTATTGTGTTGTACATTTAACTTTAAATGGATCAATTTGCCATTTTTGTTCAGCAATCTACACTCAATAACCCATAATTTCAAAATGGAAACATGCTTTCAGAAAAGTTTGCAGATTTACTAAAAAATCTAAAACTGGAGTCTCATAAGTATTCAGACCCTTAATATTTGCTGCTTTGTAGAAGCTCCTTTGGTAGCAATTCCAGCTTTGAGTCTTCTTGATGAGTCTCTACAAGCTTTGCACACCTGCATGTGGACAGTTTACTCCATTCCTACTAAGATCCTCTTAAACTCTATTAGATGGGATGGAAAGTGTCTGTAAACTGCCATCTTTAGGTCTCTACACAGATGTTCTATGTGGTTTGGCTGGGCCTATAAAGGATAGTCAGACATTTGTCCCAAAGTCACTCCAGTCTTATCGTGGCTTTATGCTTTGGGTTATTGTTGTGCTGAAAAGCAAACTGTTGGCCCAGTCTGAGATTTTGTGGACTCTGGAGCAAGTTTTCTTCAAGGACCCTTGGTATTCCATAAATTCTGACCTGCCTCCACTTCACTGCCAGTGAGACATACGGCCATGGCATGGTGCTTCCACTACCATGCTTCAATGTAAGGATGGTATTAGGCAGGTGATGAGCAAGTGTCTGGTCTTCGCCAGGCTACATCAGACCAAAGAATCTTATTGTGCATGCTCTCAGAGTCATTAAACTCTCATATGCCTTTAACTCAATGGTGGTGCTTCTCTAGTCACTACTATAAATGCTTGATTGATGGAGTGCTGCCATGTCCTTTTAATCGGTTCTCCCATCTCAGCAGAGGACTTCTGATGCTCTGTTTGAGTGACTGTTGAGTTCTTGGTCACCTCCCTGGCCAAGGTCCTTCTTGCCCAGTTACTCTAGGAAGAGTCCTGGTGGTTCCAACCTTCTTCTATTTTACAATTATTGAGGCCACTGTGCTCCCTTGAACACGCAAGGCTTTAAAAATGGTTTTATCCTGCTGCTAACACTGAGTGATGATGGGCAAATCATTTCACCTGCCTGTGTTCCAATGGGAAAAACAAAGGAAATGTATCTCAAATGTCACTTTGATAAAGGTGTCAGCCAAATAAATAAATGTTTATTACCTGGATGGGAAGCCAAGCCAAAATGGAACAATGGATAGAATGGCCAATCAGATGAGAAAATAACTTTGTACCCAGCTTGTATAAAATAATGGATGGACCAGCGATAGCCAGGAGTCGGGAATAATTCTACTCCCCCCCGTACATTAGGTGGCAGTGGTGCTCACACTCAATTGGGACACCTGCATGGGTACCTGGGATATGGAGTCCAGAAATGGAGCCCTGTCAGGGTCCCTATGTACCAAGAGGGGGCGCTGTCGGGGAAGACCTACCTACTTTTCTTATGGCCTGGCAGACATGGAGTGGCACCAGAAGCATTCCTGGGTTCAGTATAAAAGGGAGCCCACTGCCGTATGTGGTTGAGTCAGAGTCAGGGGGCAGTAGGAAGAAAGGAGGGAGAATTGGTTTATTTTGTGTTTTCTGGCTGATCCTTGGAAGGTGATTGTTGGACACATGCTGATGATAAATAGATACATTTTATTTTATCCTAAAAGTGTGTTGGACATTACTGTGTCTTGGGTTTGGGGCTTAGTGGTGCTCCCTGCAGGTTACTCTCCCCCTTTATGTGTATATATATATATATATATATATATATATATATATATATATATATATATATATATATATATATATATATATTATATATATATATATATTTTTTTTTACATATGTGTATATATATGTATGTATTGTCACAAACTCCACAAAGAGCCATAGCAAGGCTTGGGGCAGCCACCCGTATATTTGGTTTCCTGGCTGCAAATTGCAAATAAACGATAGCACTGATGTGCACAAAATCAAGTCCAAAACAGAAATGTGGGAATAAGGAAAGGGTGGAGGCTTTTAAAAGGGAAGACAGGATGTGAGGTCGAAGGGGTCTTCAACCAAAGGCTCGGGCCCAGAAGTGACATCAACGGGCTAGTAACTTAGGTACTAGGACCATGACCCAGTCTCCTGAACGGAACTCCTGGAAGGCCGTGCCACGGTCGTAATATCGGACCTGTGCTGCTTGTGCCTCTTCCACGTGACTTTTAAGGAGGGTCCGAATTTTACCAAATGTATCACATAATTGCGAGATATACTCCAATATATTTGTAGAGAGAAGGGCCTCATCTTCCCATCCTTCTTTTAACATGTCTAATATGCCCCGGGGTTGTCGCCCATACAATAATTCAAAAGGGGAGAACCCCGTGGAGGCTTGCGGGACTTCCCGATAGGCGAAAAGGATGAGGGGTCGGGCTCATAAGGGTCTTCAGCCAAAGGCTCGAGCCCAGACGTGACATCACTTGGGCTGGAGCCGGCAAGGTCTTCTTCCATAGGCTCTGATCTGGAAGTGATGTGAAGAAGACCAGGTGGAATCTCCCGTGAATGGTCTGCAGGAAAGGGAGAAAAAGAGTCAGTGCACTCTGCCACATCCTGGTATGACTCGGAACTGCCCTTACTCAAGTCCTTTAGCTGCCTCCCATGCACACATATATAACAGTATATATAGTGAGTGCCCAGGGAGGGAATACAGGCAGGATAACAGAAGATTTCATACCCATCCAGGAGGACATAATGGAAGAACCAGGAGAACAGGTATACCAGGAGCAGGTTATTCCCTTACATGGCAGGTGGTAGGACTGCCCTGGTTCCTGCACAACTGAAAGACAGAGACAGAGGGCACTTGAAAGTTTTAAAAATCACATTAAAAATCCTATATTTTGAACTCAAAGTTGTGTCTGGGGTTTGGGGTCTCAGTGGCGCCTCTTCTGTTCACTATTTATATATATGTATATATAACTACACTGACTGTTCATAGTCCCCATTTTTTGGGTAGTAATGCCCACAGGATGAAAGTGACTTTATGAAGATCCAGCCATCCACAGATACCCTTTCTCCCTTAGAGTAGTGCTGCACTAGAGATTTTAACAATAGACAGATATGCTTGGTTTAAAATGAAACACGCCAGAAAAGGAAGGAGAAAGGCTTTACATACTGGAGAAATTTGTACAAAGATGCTGGTGCTCATTGGCACTCCTAATAACACTTTAATGATTGTTCAGTGCCTGTGCGCAGCACATCTGCAGTTTCAAGTACCTTCTAGAGTACATTAAGAATTATTTGAAATTGCAGGTTTGCCATTAGTGACATTGTGTGCCCCCGTGTTATTCTGATGAGAAGGTGTCCTGATGCCCATTCTCCAATTTGATATACTTAACCCTACCACAGTAATGCCCGTCCACAACCTGCATGTCTTTGGCCCTTTTCTTCTCCGATTTGAACATATAGATTGTGGATGTACTTTCTTTTATTTCTGAAAGTGCCTCAGCCTCGCTGCCTGCTGCTTTCGAATTTTCTAATGCCCACTCAGTGCTGCTACCAAGACTGGCACAGAATCAGTCTAGAAAAGCCAGCTGTCAATCACCAAGCCAAATGTGGCTGGAAACAGTGAAGTAATCCTTGACCTGAATAATACATGTGCACACAATTATTTAGACAAGCACTGGCCACTCTGCTTGAAGAACACACCCCCAATGCCCCTATATCAAATACTAATAAACATATTGCATGGGCATAAATTAAACGTCTTTGTTTGTGAAAGTAGTTCTCAGCCACCATTGATGTCACCTGCTGCACCTCATCTTCTCCAAATGGCTGCTTGTTTTCACATTCAAAGTTGTCTTTTAGCCACTATCCTATCTGTCACAAAATATACCACCTATCATGCTTTGTTATGTTTAATGTGTTGTTTTTTAGATATTTTTTATTGTTATTTTTTTAAGTAGTACTTGATTAGTCACCCTTTATGAAAGGCACTATAAAAAGTTGGTTACTGACTGCTTCTTTGTAAGCTGGGATACTTTGGACAGGCCTGCTAAATTTCTCCAATCACACCGATTGCATTATACTTAAACTAGCCAACCCGCGCCGCATAATTATGTATTGATGGGTGAACACTTCCTGAAAGACAGTTGTCCAAATGGGGTTGGTTTTGAGGAAACGACTGTAGGTGAATGAAAAGATGTAACTCCGGAGAGGGCAACATACAATATACAGTGTTTTACACGCTGCATACAGCGATTCACATCCGCGACAAATTTGATTCTTCTTAGATGGTACTGTCGCGTGCACCCACGCTCTCGAAGCATACACACTGCCTGGTCATGTGCCCGCTGGCAAGAGCAACCAACAGAGACCCGCCCACCAACTGTAAGAACATCCTCAACTAACAAACTGTTTTACACGCCGCATACAGCGCTTTTACATCCGTGACAAACATGCCTGTTCTTAGATAGTCCTGCCACGTCCACCCTCGTTCTCGAAGCATACACACCGCCTGGTCATGTGCCCGCCTGAAAGAGAAACTCACGGAGACCCGCCCACCAGCTGCCTGTGTGTGTGCCTCTGTCTGTCTCTGGCGCTGCCTGTGTGTGAACCGGTCAGGCACAGAGAAGGTCAGCTGCTGAGAGAGCGTCTCGACTGTTGCAGGGCCTGCATTGGTGAAGCAGGTGAGTCGGTAATGAAACAGAGGCACAGGGTTTATTGCTTTTTAAAGACTGCTTCCTTCATTGTGTTATAACCTCGGTTTTAAAGGATTGTTTTAAGGATCCCATGGGATACCCTTCGCAAGCTGTTTTACACGCTGCATATAGCGATTCACTTCCGCGAGAAACATGCCTCTATGAACAGTCAACGTGGCTCAGAGGTGCATGTGGCCTCTACGACAGACGAACATAAATGACGCCGTTTTTCCTGTGTTATCGCGTCTGAGTTGGTGGCCATGGTTCTGCGAGTTGTCGTCGTATCCAATGGTCTTAGAGTTGGTGGGCGCGGCTCCTTCCTGCGTGCGCCATGGGCGTCTTGCTTGTCGGCAGTTTAGTGAATCCACACCCTTTCCGGCATGCTTTCCATGGGTGTCTTGTCTTAATGAATTATATATATAGAGATGCTAATGGACTGATACCTCTTTAATCTGTAATCAAGTGCTTCTCTCGCACAGATTACAGGTATCTTGATAGAAGGTTGGTGTGGATGGGAGCATGCAGTGAAACAGCACATTGCCGCGCCCACCACACCACTTCAGGACCCCAAATTAGGACTTGAGCCCAGCCATGCAACACTCAGCACCACACTAGTTTGAATGGAATGGAATAGAATGAAGTTTTTTACAGTGGCTGGAGTACCAATCCTGCTACCAACTCCTGGGTTCTTCCTACCAGTTGGAGGACCTGCTGTCAGGGCAGGATGCAGGTTAACTTTACTCAGGACAGAGCAATTGCAGGATAAAGGCCTTGTTCAAGCGCCCTAGTGGAGTGGAATCACTTCTGACATTTCAAACCAACAACCTTTCAATTGCCCTAGCCTCAGAGCCACCATTCCACCTATGCAGAACTTGATAGATCACCTTTAAAGGCTGGAGAATCTACGAGCTGCCATACCACCTGTACTTCAGAGCAGGTAATCCACCTTAAGTACTTAGATGGGAGACCACCCTGTAAACTTGGGTTGCTGCTGAAAGAAGTGTTGGTGAGGGCATTGGGGGGCATCCTTCTGATGAGACACTGTATAAAACTGAGATCCTGACTATCTGTAGTCATAAAAGTTGCTGGGCATCTTTGGAAAAGTGTAGAGCCTTCCCAAATGTCCTGGCTAAATTTCTTACCACTGCCTCGCCATTCTAGCCCCCTAAACATCTCTTGATCCTTATTGGTTATTTCGCTTACCCCTTCACCACTTATTAGCTAATGTGTGGCTAGTGTACTGGCACAAAAATGGCTATTGTCATATCATCCAGGTGGATGCTACACTTTGGTGGTGGTTGACGTGGCACCCTTACTGTCTATGTAAAGCACCCTGAGTAAGTTAGAAAAGTGCTATATAAGTGAAATTAATTATTATTATTACTACTAAACTACAGGCCATACCTCTGAGAGTGACATCTTTGGTGTGTTTCATGATTCTGTGTAGGCAGAACGCTTTTTAATGCTTACTGTGCAATGTCATGCCTAGCTCTGCTCTAATTGGACAAAGTTTACTATTTTCTGTCTATTTTGCAAAGCACTGACTTGTTCAAATGGACAGTACTGCCACCAGGGGTGCGCCACATGGTCATTTTCTTCTAGAAAAGGCACCTATTTGTCAAGTCACCTCCAACTTGAATAAAGGGACACATTATTAAGAGACTAAGCCAGGTAAACTGCTGTGCTTCTAGGCAGTGCTTTGCTGCTGTGACCTCTTTCTCCATTCATCACATGCACAGGTGGTATTTTCTTTTCATCCGCTCCTGGTTCCCACATCATGTCATGGCACTAGCAATTTGAATAATTGCAGTAGAGATTTACCTGGATGAATATACAAAGGTCAGATATCAGGTTTCAAATGAGGTTGAGCTTACGCCGACGAGCACTCTCAGCGAGCAGCAGGATTAAAGCGACTGACCTCAGGGTGACACATGGGTTGTTTATTGGTGTCTGCTGTGTGCAGCCTGCTTTCTCTGTTCATTATAAAGAGGGACTCTTTGTTTCCAGCTGTGAGTGGCTTGTCCTCATGTAAAGAGGCGGTGGGGGTCTCCTGGGCCACTGTCTATCTATCTATCTATCTATTATACAGTGCCTTTTCTATCTATCTATCTATCTATCTATTATATAGTGCCTCTCCTATCTATCTATCTATCTATAGGCTATATAGACCATCATTGACCAGTATGGTAGGGGATTTACAGTAGATGATATTGCATGGTGTTGTTGCTGTGAGCTCCTTCCTATCAATTATTTGCCCAGGGGTTTCTGATACCTGCCCTTTCTGGGGGTCGAGGGAGACTGTATTTCACTGTTTTATTTTTTGTGAAAGATTGGAGGATTTTTTTAAAATGATACAGCAGCTGATTGAGGTTCTGGGGGTCTGTTATAATAGGATGGTGTTAGTGTTTGGGGTAAAGAGCTCAAAGAAAAAAAACAAATATAAACCTGGTTAACTTTATTTTAAGACATGCCAAACTGCGAATATGGTAAAACTGGAAAAATAAAGTTAAGGGAGCAGGCACCACAGACCCCACAGTATTATTTAAAATTGCTTGTAAAAGTAGAATAAAAGTGGATCTGAATTTTTATAAATCTACTAGAATTCTTTTACAGTTTAAGGATAAGTGGTGTGTAAATAATATATTGTGTAATTATGACAATGATGAACGTCACTGTATATTCTAATTCTAACTTTATCCATCCATCCATTTATTATCCAACCTGCCATATCCTAACTACAGGGTCACAGGGGTCTGCTGGAGCCAATCCCAGCCAACACAGGGTGCAAGGCAGGAAACAAACCCTGGAGAGGGCACCAGCCCACCGTAGGGCACACACACACCAAGCACACACTAGGGACAATTTAGAATCGCCAATTCACCTAACCTGCATGTCTTTGGACTGTGGGAGGAAACTGGAGTACCTGGAGGAAACCCACGCAGACACGGGGAGAACATGCAAACTATACACAGGGAGGACCCGGGAAGCAAACCTGGGTCTCCATGCTACCCTTCTAATTTTATATGTAATAGAATATGTATGAGCAGAAATCTATGCAGTATTGTAATACATGAGTGGAATTCGGGGATAGAAGGGATCAATGAAGGGGCAAGGATTTGGGTGGGTATTTATGAAATGAAGAAGGGATGGACTGAGGACATTTAGAAGTTCCAAAATGTGATTTTATTATGTTGTTTTTTCTGTGGTTAGATCTAGTGTTTTTAATGAATTTCATAAAAATTAAATAAAGTTGTTTTAAAAAAATAAAAAAAATCTATCTTTCTATTATATAGCACTTTTCATGTCTATCTATCTATCTATTATATAGCACCTTTCATATCTAACTATCTATCTATTATATAGCACCTTTCATATCCATCTATCTATCTATCTATCTATCTATTATATAGCACCTTTCATATCTATCTATCTATCTATCTATTATATAGCACCTTTCATATCTATCTATCTATCTATCTATCTATCTATCTATCTATCTATTATATAGTGCCTTTCACATCTATCTATCTATTTATCTACATTTGCATTTTTTTTTGTTTTTCACATAATTTCGCGCAAAGCGACTTACAAAACTGTTCAACGTAATCAAGTAAACATTCAGCCTGGGGATTGTTTGGGAACAAGTGTTACAGGACAAGATTGCTAAATTGATTGTCACAAGTGAAGAGCTCAGAACAAAATACAAGTGAATTACAATTCCCAGGTTACAAAAACATAACAAGTTAGGCTGAAATTCATCAAACGAGAGTCTGCCATTAAGGGAGTGAGAAGTTCAAATGGAGGTGGGCAGCTAGATCCACAAACTGAAAGCTCCACATGAAAAGGGTCTGTATTGAAGTTTGATGCCACGCAGAGGTGACATCAGCAGACGCCATTCATTAGCAGACTCGAGTAGTCGAGAAGGAGCAGAGGGCCTCACAAGTGTCTCCACATACATTGGTGTTGACCCACTGACTACTCTGTAGCAGGCATTAAGGAGTAGAACTGCTACAGAAAGCCAATGTATTGATCAGAAAGGAGGGGTGGCATGTGCCCACCTTGGCTGGTTCCACGCTGTGTGTGCTGCTGCATTTTGAATCTGTCACTGAGGATGAGTTAAATGCTCAGACATCGGCCAGCCTTCCACATGCCCACTCTCGTTTCTTTCCCATGCACACAGCATCTCAGGTGAATTCCTTGTGTTTGTTTTTTACTAAATCCTTTTAATAAGTTAAATATCTTTTTCCTATCCATTTGACTTTTTTATTAGCTCTTTCAAAGTGTATTTTGTAAACTCTGCATCAAAGCTGATTCAGCTGTAATTTTGCAGGACAAAATATTTTGGCATTTCATTGTTAATAAAAGAAAATGAAGGCTTAGTGAACATTATATCCCAAAGGAATGGAACAATAATGTTTAAAATCTCATTCATGTTTGTGCCAGGAGTCAAACATACTGTACTGTATTTAACAGTAAGAAAACCGAGGAGCTGCCGGGTCAGCTTGACAAATGCTTTCACTTCTGTTCACCTTTCATCTTCACAATAAAACCATCTGGAAATGACAATGACGTTTTTCTCTCCATATTTTTCCCACTGATAGAATTTTTTTTTTTATTATGGCTTCTTCAATGTCAGTGTTTACAAAGGCTGTAAGAAGAGGTATTGCATTGTAATGGTCTCCATTGTTTGACTTACATATTTACACGTTGCTCTTCTTTGAAAAGACATTAGTAGTGAACGAGTTGAACTTTGAACAAACATCTGCCGGTAGAATGAAGTGGCATAGAGTGCGATATTCCAACCTGCTAATCGATTGTTAGTTTGGGCTTATAACTTTTTTATGACTTCTTCTCAAAGACAGGCATGGACTGCCCCAAGTGGCACAAACTGTTCAGGGACAAAAGAGAGCACCTGGTGGCTGCTTAGAAGTTCTTGTTTTGACTTTCCACTTTGTCTTTAGTGCTAGGGTGTTATACCATGTTAGCCATTATGGAGGTACACTAATGCGAAGTCTTGGCTGAAGAAGAGGCTAAGTTGCCCTGAAAACTTGCACATCTTTTTAGTTAGCCAATAAAATGTGTCAATTTGCTTGACTTCTCATTACATCCTTTGTCTTTTTTCTCTCTCTCTCTCTCTCTTTCTTTCTCTCTCTCTCTCTATATATATATATATATAGGTCGGGTTTTTTTCTACAATTTGCTTGAACATTCTGTGACTTCTCTCATCATGCTAAGTATCATAGTTTGGTTGTGGTACCGATTTATTTGCATGAATCTGAGAGAGATGCAGTGGGCCTTGGCTTCTCACTCACACGCCAGCCTTCACTTGAGTCGCTCTACCTCTTCCATGTGTTGCAGTGCACCTCGCCTCCACTTAGCAAGTAATATCTGTTTGTTCAGCAAACATTATCATCTACAGATTGTTAAAGAGTAACGTTTTTGAGAGTGAGACCAGAGCTATGTGTGTTTTAGAGGGTAGCTGCTGATCACCAGAGATATCATGGCCACGTTGGGGATGTTCTCCCGTCAGAGCTGAACACAATCACATATAGTGCCAACATTTGATGCTGGAGCGTACCTACCTTCCAAGTCAATTCAAGATGGTGAACATGCACTGGTACGGTGCGTTGCCGCACCCACTACACGACAAAACAACTCAGGATCCCGGTTGGCAACCCCCCAGGCAGACACGCAGTCCAGTCCCACCCTCTGGAAATGACCCTCTCTATCTGTTACGTGGGCGACCCCTTGGCGTGGTCCAGCCACTCGGGTTCCCAACAATGAGGATCTTACTAGTTGGATCACCCTCAGGGAAGTAGTGCCGTAACTGACGCTCCCTCAGTATGCAGGTAATGTGCCTCATTCGGGACTCCATGAGCAACCGCTCATTCAACACAAAGTCAAACCAACGGTACCCAAGGATTTTCCAGAGAGTCACAGCACCAAAGAAGTCCAGTCTTCGTCTCAGGTCACTGGATAGCATCCATGTCTCCATAGCAACCATATAGCAAGACAGGAAGCACCAGGACTCTAAAAAACCCCCACCCCTTTCCAACGACCTCATGACCCCCCCATGCTCTCCCAATCTGTCTGCTGGATCTGTCTGGATTTTGCTTGTGTTTCCCATGTCTGAATGGTTTTCTAACTGATCACTGTAACTGGGCCCTACAATGGACTGGCATTCCGTCCAGAGTTGAATCTCACCCTCCACCAAATGCCAGAATATATGCAGCCCAAAACCTCCACCCGGAGCTTCTATTGGATTTAGGAAATGTGAAAATACACCATTCAGTGCCTTCAGACTCCTTCACTTTTTCATATTTTGTTATGTTGCAGCCTTGTGCTAAAATCATTTATATTAATTTTTTCCCTCATCAAGCAACACTCAAAATCTCAGAATGACAAAGTGAAAACAGGATTTTAGAAATTTTTGCAAATTTATTAAAAATAAAAAAACTGAAATATCATATTGACACAAGTATTCAGACCCTTTGCTATGACACTAGAAGTCTGGTTCAGATTACTTCCATTATGCTGATCATTATTGAGATGTTTCTACACCTTGTCTGGAGTCCACATGTGGTCAAGTCAACTAACTGCACCTTATTAGGAAAAGCACACACCCATCTAAAGACGCTCCCGCAGTTTTCAATGTGAATCAGAGCAAAAACCTGTAAGCCAATAGGAATTGCCTGCAGAGCTAAGAGACAGAATTGTGCCAAGGCACAGATCTGGAGAAGGCTCCAAAAATTATTGTAGCATTGAAGGTTCTGAAGAGTGGCCTCCATAATTCTGAAAAGTAAGAATTTTTGAGCAATCATGACTCGTCCTAGAGCTGGCTACCTGGTCAAACTGAGCAATCATGAGCAAAGGGCCATGGCCAGAGAGGTGACCAAGAACCTGAAGGAACTCTGGCTGAACTCTGGAGAACCAGGTGACACATGAAAATCTGCTTGGAGTTTGAAAAAAAGACACCCAAAGGATGTTCAAACTATGAGAAAAAAGATTCTCTGATCTGATGAAAGCAAGATTGAAAGGTTTGGCCTCTATTCTGAGCACCATGTCTACAGGAAACCAGGCACTGCTTATCCCCTGCACAATACAATTCTAATGAAGAAGAAGGGTGGTGGCAGCATCATGCTGTGGGGTTATTTTTCACTCATGGGGATTGAGGGACCAGTCAGGGTTGTGGGAAAGCTGAACAGAGCAAATTAAAGAGAAATTCTTAATTAAAATGTAGCCCAGAGTGCTCTGGGCCTCAGTCTCTTCCAAATATCCACCTTCCAAAAGGACAATGACCCTAAGCTCAAAGCAAAGACAACACAGCAGTGGCTTAGGGTCAACTCTGTGAATGTCCTTAAGTGGCCGAGCCAGAGCCTGGGTTTGTATTCATACATCTCTGGAAAGACCTCAAATAGTTGTCTACCAATAGTCTCCATCAAACTTGAGAGAGCTTGAAAGGATCTACAGAGAAGAATGGCAGAAAATCCTCAATTTGAGGTGTGTAAGCTTGCTGCATCTATATAGTTTTTTTTTCTTCAGGAAGTCCCACATCCCAACGATGTATAGGTCAGGGGTACTCAAGTTCAGCCACAGAGGGCTGTGCGGTTCTAATTTTTTTGTTCCAGCCCAGCTTATTAATTAAAAGACAATTGTGGCTACAGAAGCAAATATTGATCAAGCAACCTTTCTGTGCGTCTTTTTAATTAACTCACTTGTTAAGATTCCAAACCCTTAATTGCTTGTTTCAGTCTTAATCAGTTTGATTCTCTGTTTTTAGTTGCTTCTTGTTTTCTAAACCAGTTGTCAATTGACAATGAGGTTTAACTGACAAAGGAACCATTGGCTCACCATCTAACCTGCTCCCGTTTACACCTCTGTGTGTTTGTCATGAAGCATGTTTTAATAAAACACTTGGATTGACATTTCATGCCACTTTCTAACCTGCTTAATCCAGACTAGGGTTGCAGAGGGTGGGGGGCTGAAGCCTGTCCCAATTAGCATAGGGGACAAGGCAGGAACAAAAGGCCAGTCCATTGCAGGGCACTTGGAATGAAATGAAGGAGACAAGTGAAGGAGTGAGAATTAGTAATCTGCTCCAAGTAGATCCATCCATCCATTCATCATCTGCCTAACCTGCTTATACAGTGAAGGGCCGTGAGATGACAGAGCCTATCCCAGCAACCATCATATGGATAAATCATAAATGATAAATCATCAGCCTTAAACAGGGAAAAAAATCTATAATGCAAGAATGAGCTGACATGGCGGACTAAAGATCCTAACAGGCCATAAAATTAAATAAAGTCTGTTATTAGCAAGTCTAATTAGGCAACTGGGTTAGAATAAAAACCTGCAGCCACCACAGCCCTCCAAAACCAAACTTGAGGACCCCTGGTTTTGGCTAATTTGAGACTCCATACTGACCCACACTCTTAATAATGAAGGTGCCAAAGTGTTTCTTTAGAGCAGTGCTGTGGGCAAACCATTTGTGAATCCATCTATACGAGGGTTCCAGAAAGAACCTTTATTTATTTAGATCTGTAACAGGCTCCATAAATAAGCATAAAAAGATGAAAACAGCTTTGTGAAATAGTAGTAGGTTCATGATATTTTTACCACATACAATAACACAGGCTAACTTCAGGTTTTCTTGATCTGCTAATATCCTACTAGGTAGCCTACAACACAGCCATAGTTTATTCCCTGGCTTGTATTGCTTTTGCGAGTCCTCCATTCTGTTATGCCATGAGTGCACTCTTATAGCAAAGACGGTGTGAGGTCTCCTAAAGCTTTCCCTGCCTGCCTAGAATTGGCCTCATCCCAAGCAGTCTGACCTTCCAACTCCACAGGGTGGATTTGACCTACTAGGCCCAAAATAAGGAACTGGCCTTCAAAGTTCTAAGCAAACTCTTTTAATATCCAAAGATCTATAAAATATACAAAAATGCCCTTCAAGGGCAAAGGAAGTGTCAACCCTTTTGCTAGAAAGGACAAATCCCGGAGTAGAATCTTTATAAATAAGAATATTTATTAAGATAATTTTCAAAAAGATCAAATATGGTAAAATCGCAGAAAGGAGCTGCGTAAAAGACAGTCCTAGGTGAACACATCCCACTACACAATCCATCCATCCATCCATTTCCTAACCCGCTGAATCCGAATACAGGGTCACTACACAATCCAAATATCAAAAATCAAAAACTGAAGCAAAAATCCCAATAACTCATAAGATCCAATAGTCACAGTAATTAGAACATTAAACGAAACGACCACTGAAGGATCTTCTCCCAGCTTCGGCCTAATAACGGCTGTGGGCAGTCCTTCAGCAGTAACTTCGGGTGGCTCCGCCTCTTGGGTCCCACCCACAAAGTACAAGGGGCGTAACAAAACAATTCATTACACCTAGATGATAAATAATAAACAACTATAAAGGGACAGCACATTATGAATAAATGATAAACAAAAACAAGAGAACACAGAAACAATAATAATTCAGAGTTAACAAAAGAACAAAAATACAAGACAGGAAATAAACCCTACCTGTATTCTTGTATGTGTCCTGCTATGGACAGCCATCCTGTCTGGGGTTGGTCTTTTTCCTGGGGTCTTATTTATAAAACTTTGCATACAATCATGAATATGCCCATCCAAAAAAATCTGATTTATATATTTTTTTATATTTTACTTACCTGATGTGGGTTGTAGAAATGGCTTAGCAAAATTTGTAATCTTGTGTTTTCATGCAAGTTTATTCTATAATAAAATCTAATGGCAATCATCACTGCACAAAAGCAAACAATGTGAAAAACATCAATGGCAAAAAAATTTGCATTACTTTTGCTGCATTATCCACAATGAACACAGGACTCTTGACCATTGAAAGAGGGGGAGAGGCAGAACTTTAATTCAAAAGTGCAGAATTATGGTAATGTCTTTATGTCATCCGCTGATATTTCAAGTAATAATATTTTAGCAAAGAACAAGTTTTGCGCATACAACTACATAATGGACATGTGGATTAAGCAACACAAGTAATGAAAAAATTGTTTTCTTTTTTCCATGGATGTTTTTTCACATTGTTTGCTGTTGTGAAGTGTTGCTTGCCGTTAGATTTTGTTATAGCATCAACTTTTTCATTTTTTTATCCATAAAACCGCGAGATTAAAAATTTTTCTCTGCCATCGTTACAAACTACCTGGGATAAGTAACATAAGAAAAAATATATAATTTTTAGGTGGAGTATTCCTTTAAGTGACTTACTCAGGGCCTCACAATAACACAAGAACAAAAACTCAATTGACAACCTTGTGATTTAAAGGCCAATTCTTTAGCAGCTGTAGCACACTGACTGTCCTAAAATGTGCAAACTTTAATGAATTGGCGCCTCCTACAGGGCACCTTGTTTTTATTAACCCACAACCTTAAGATAAGGCAAGGCATAGAAAGTCGTAGAACACATGGATAGATGGATGGATGGATGGATGTTACTGAAAATATAAACACAGGTTGATTAGGCTTTTACTGACGTGACTAGACATTGCCTAAAGGACACAGTGAAGCCCTTCATGTTCTTCTTTTCACCAATTTGTTCCTTAGGCTTGTTTTTACATGCATTTTTCTTTGAATTCTCTTAATGGGTACATGAAGCTAACATACACCAGTAAAATAGCTCGCCGATGAGTAAGAGCCCACTTATTACCCACTATGATCTCAGCAGCCTCGCTGGTTACTTTGCTGGGATTCTAATTTATTTTGAAGAGGAGCACTGCTACTAAAGGACATGCAATTAGAGGACATTAGAGGCTGAGGCTACTTGGAAAATCCAAATTGCTTTGTTAATTTTTTTAAACAAAATACTGACCTTCAATGACCTCTGGCACTGGGCTTGACAGTGAATGAAAAACAGCAGATTTAACAAAAAAAGATGTAATAAGCAGCACTAAATTAGAAAGAAATTAACAAGAGTAACAACTCTGCAGACAGTTGAAGGAAGGCTTGATCAATGACATCTGGCAGAACGAAAAATAATGATGCCGTCGTATATATTGTGCCTTTACAGAAGACAAATGGTTGGGAGCAAACAGACTAATATAAATCTAGAATACAAACCCCCTTGGTTTGCTCAGTTCACTTAAATATATGTTGCATTTCCAGACTTCTGCTGTATTATAAATATTGCAGCCACTGTCAAGTGTATATAAATCTTTTTCATGGGCAAAAGTATATATCAATAAAAAAGTTCAATTTATTGTTTATTGCTACTCTCCCCCACCCTACTGGATGAGTCTCTTAGCCCAGACTTTTCTCAGGTCTATTTCATATCTGTCCGCTGCTGACTGCTCAAGGTCACTGGTGACCTGATATTTCTTCAGTCATATGCCTTCTGTTCATAGTATGGCTGTCAACCAAGGTACAAGTGTTTGCTCTTCTTCACTGCCACACTGATCCAAAGTAAGTAAGGCGAGTCTTCTTCTACTGTGGCTAAGCTGAATTGTTTAGGTCAACACTTAAGTGCTTGAGAACACACTCATTCCTATCAAAGGCGATGACAGATACTGTATATTTGTGTTAGGGTGCCAATCGGATTGGTCAAGGGTAACGATGGACACAACAGTGCCTGGGTGCCAACTGGATTGGTCAAGGGTAACGATGGACACATTAGTGTCTGGGTGCCAACTGGATTGGTCAAGGGTAACGATGGACACATTAGTGTCTGGGTGCCAATCGGATTGCTCAAGGGTAACGATGGACACATTAGTGTCTGGGTGCCAACCGGATTGCTCAAGGGTAACGATGGACACATCAGTGTCTGGGTGCCAACCGGATTGCTCAAGGGTAACGATGGACACATCAGTGTCTGGGTGCCAATCAGATTGGTCAAGGGTAACGATGGACACATTAGTGTCTGGGTGCCAATCGGATTGGTCAAGGGTAACAATGAACACGTTAGTGTTTGGGTGCCATTCGTTTTGGGCAGGGGTGAAGATGGACGCATTAGAGTCTGCGTGCCAATCATTTTGGTCGAGGGTGACGATGGACATAGTAGTGTCTGAGTGCCAATTGGTTTGGTTGAGCATTGATTACTCTGTTTAAGCGTGCAATGGACCAAACAATGTCTGGGTACTAATCAGTCTGATTCAATGTGATGATGGGCCAACCATTGCCTGGACACCAATAAGTCTACTTGAATGTGATGGTGTAAGTTTTGAGGTAAAATAGTTATTTATGGTACATAAAACAAAGGCTTTACCGGTCATTTCTCCAGAGAGTGTTTTCATGTTGCATGTGTATTAGCACATGCAAGTAAGCATTTCCCTGGACCCTGTACACATAAATATAATGACACTATAAACCTATTAGGCCCTACATACTAATGAAACTGGTCACAGGTGATGATGGACAGATCATTGTCTGGGTGTCTACCTCAGACATGAGAGGTTTTCTCTTCTTCTGTTGATGCGCTGACTGACAGTAGGTGAAGCTGGTGTTGCTCTCTTATAGCTAAGTTTAATAGTCTCAGTAATGAGACGGTGGACATGTAAGTGTCTGGATGCCATTCTGTCTGATTCAATGTGATGATGGACACATCATTCTGTATGTTAGCCTGACTAGCTAAATTCCTAACCAATGACTAAAGTGTTCCAGTTCTGCTGTGTCTTAAGTGATTTGTCAGGTTAATATTTCATGATGCCCATTGGGTTTTCTGAGTTTTTTTCCATAAAGGGGACATCTTTTTTCCTTGATAATCTGCTGATGGACTTTTCCTGGGTAGGTGTCTCCAGTCCCATCTCCTGTACCTGTTGATCAGTGTTTGCCTTAATTTGAAGAACAGTAGCCATACCAGTTGGCCTGGCCATGTTGTTAGTTGGCAAGACATTTAATTTCCTCTTCCATGCTTCTTTTCCATTGTTACTGATCTAAAATAGAAAAAGGTAGCTAATTCTCATAGCCTACTTTTACCACTCTTGTCCTAAGTGAAGGATGGCAAATTGTTTTTCTCTGAGATAATGTGTGAAGGTGTCTCCCTTCTATTGTACAGCAGTTTAATCGCTCTAGGAGAAGGTGGCCACAATTTCTTCTGTTTTAGAAAATAGCAAAGGCATGTTGTTTATTGGATGAGAGGTCTCCTCTTCTTTATTGCTGTGCTGAAGCGCTTATCCATGCTGGGGAAGGTGGTTTGTTTCTCTCTTATTCAAACGTGTTGGTTTTGCCTTATGTGAGGATGGGTAGTTTCCTCTCATCTGTGTATGGTAATACTGCTGTTCAGGGCCTTTCAGATGTCATTGGGTGAGGATGGTAACCCATTAGATCTACCGTATATTGATGGACCGGGCCTAGTGTGGTTAAGGAGGACTCCTTCTGCTTCAAGTGAGATGATCAGTGTGCCAGGATTTCCTGTAGTATACTGCACCATTGATTGGGGTCGATCAGTGATGCATAAAAGAGATTTTTCATATCTGCAGCTTAACCAATTGGCCTGGCCCTAACCGGAGGTATCCCGGATTTCCAGCGAGAATAAAGAACTACTCCACAGAATGATTTTTATGTGGTATTTTTTGGTGAAGTTAGTCTGTGTTAATATTTTGCTGAATGAGTTTCAGTAGGGGAAGTTGGTCATCTTCTGTTGTAGCAACATAGGCTGGGTTGACCCACAGTGTAGTTGTACCTTATGTCTTATATCATGCAGAACTGTTTTGCTGAATTATCAGGCCAGGTTTTTGATGGCTTAGTAGTTTCCTATTCTTTATTACTGAATGGAAGGGCCAACCCAGGGCAGCTAAAAAGGGGTCTTCTTCTTTCACAGCCAAACTAATCAGTTTGCCCCTGGTGAAGATAGGTACCCTGTAATTGCACTCTCCATTTGTCACCACTGAGGCCTGACATGACTTTCCTATAGTAGATATATAAGTCCTTGTCACCTGTACCTTAACCAATTGGTTTGGCTCAGGTGGAAGATGCCCAGAGTTTTATATGATTTCTAGAATCACTTTGTGCATTGGTAATTTTGAGTCGTTTGTCTGTGACGATTACTCTAATTACTTTTGGTGCTGTCAATAAGGTGGTCCACTTCTACTGCATCTTCACTAATGTCTTCTGTAGTATTAAAGTAGCTAGCCTACAAAAGTTGAAAGGGGTTCGCTTCTCCCATCCCTATGCTGATTGGGCAAGCTCAGAGTAAAGTTCACCCATATTTTCTCTGTCTTACAGAACAGTTATACTGACTGGTTCAGTCTCGTTATTGCCTCCTATCACAGTAGTCTGTACACGTCACAATAGACTTGAACCTGAGGTCAGACTATGCCAGTGTGATTGATCACCTCCAGCTCATTGTTTGTTTTTAATTTTTTAACGTATGGCATTATCAAGATGTGTACTCCAGATAAATGTGTGCATGTAGTCCGGTATATTATACATCATGCTGTGCTTTTATTTCTAAACACAATACCTAATGAAAGATGTGGCACTCCATTGCCACATGTTAAGGAGAATATTGAATTACAAATTGTGAGCATTAGAGAAACATTTCCATTTTCAAATCTGCCCCTTGAGTTTTTTTGTCTCTGAATTCAAAGCTCAATTTTGTCCTTTGGTCCTATACAGAATTTAGTATGAATGAAATACGCAGTGTTAATATTGAAAAACACTGAGAAGAGCATTGAGAAGAGGGTTTAGAACTTGACAGATAGACAGAAAAGCTCCAAGATTGACCAGCTGTATTGGAAATTGTTTTTTTTTTTCTTCTGTTTCTCAGATTTTATAAAACTTTGGTTTTTGTTTTGCTTTTCCTATACTTTTGTTGCTGTGTGTCTACTATTAGAAATACCAGGAGTACTCTTTTGTCTCAACTGTTGCCCAAAGCTCTAAAATGGCAATATGTAAGAACAAAAAACATTGTGTTTCACACACACAAAAATAAAAACAGCAGCTGGACTGGACATCCTCCCGACTCCACAACAGACCATCGAAGTCAGCGTTCAGTGTCCAGCAGCTCAAGCCTTCCAAAGGCGGCTCTCCTTCACTTCCACCTGTTATTTCTTCCTAATGACAACAGACCACCTAACCTTCAGGCGTTTGCTGCCTAATTGAAGTAAGCGCTGCCAGACTGGAACTTCTTGTGTTAATGACACTTGCTTGCTAGAAGCGAAACACAATTTCTTTCACAGATTTTTTGGGAAGAGAAATACATAATTTTGTTGCAAGTTCAGTTTTGCACAAGTATTTTTGCCTATCACTAATTGCCAGTATATGACACTGCTTGTTTTGCTTGAACTTTAGATCCTTTTAGTGCACTTTGCAGAAGCTTTGACTTTCTGTCTGCTTTTTGACTTCTCTTGGATTATAGGCCTGGACAATAAACAATTGTTTTCTTTTTTGTTTGTTTGTTTAATGGTTTAAAGGCCAACTCACTCTGTTCTGCACTAACCAAACAAGCTTGCTGGACTGAATGGTCTCCTTTCTTTTCATAAATAGCTTATGCTCTTAACAGGGCAGAGCTGCCGTCTTCTGGCTTGGCTTTCAGAAGTTGGCATCAGGGGGCTGAGCATCGGACTTCTTTTGTGGGTGTGATGGGCTGGTGCACACCTGACAATACCAGAAAGAATAAAAAGCAAGAACTGTACCTGGCAGTTCAATGTTCTGAATGCTATGTCTGTATGACCAGGTGAACCGTCCATTAGCCTTTAGGCCCAGTGCTGCCGTGATAGTCTCCAGCTCCATAACAAAAGAAATAAAATAGAATATGTGTGTGTCTTTCTTCAAATTGAGATGTTGTTCAACATAAAAAAATGACGTATACAGTAATCCCTCCTCGATCGTGGGGGTTGCATTCCAGAACCCCCCGCGATAGGTGAAAATCCGTGAAGTAGAAACCATATGTTTGTATGGTTATTTTTTATATATTTTAAGCCCTTATAAACTCTCCCACACTGTTAACATTACTAGAGCCCTCTAGACATGAAATAACACCCTTTAGCCAAAAGTTTAAACTCTGCTCCATGACAAGACTGAGATGGCAGTTCTTTCTCACAATTAAAAGAATGCAAACATATCTTCTCTTCAAGGGAGTGTCTGCATCAGGAGCAGAG
This sequence comes from Polypterus senegalus, assembly GCF_016835505.1. Lineage (NCBI taxonomy): Eukaryota > Metazoa > Chordata > Cladistia > Polypteriformes > Polypteridae > Polypterus > Polypterus senegalus. The sequence continues at coordinate 133,931,447 of NC_053166.1, forward strand.
AATTTAAGAGAGAGAGAGAGCGTGAGAGAAAAGCAAACAATCAAAAAATCAATACATGCTTTTGAGCTTTTAAGTATGCCGAAGCACTGCGATAAAGCAGCCACAAACAAGGGAGCAATGTGAAGGTAGTCTTTCAGCATTTTTTAGAGGAGCGTCCGTATCCTCTAGGCAAACAGCCCCTCTGCCCACACCCCCTCCGTCAGGCGCAGAGAGTGAGAGAGACCGAGAAAAGCAAACAATCAAGCACCGCTCGCGAAGCATATCGTATATCATTGAGGAGTTTTATTTAATACGTAATACATGCTCTGATTGGGTAGCTTCTAAGCCATCCGCCAATAGCGTCCCTTGTATGAAATCAACTGGGCAAACAAACTGAGGAAGCATGTACCATAAATTAAAAGACCCATTATCCGCAGAAATCTACAAACCAGCGAAAAATTTGTGATATATATTTAGATATGCTTACATTTAAAATCTGCGATGGAGTGAAGCCGTGAAAGTCAAAGCGCGATATAGTGAGGGATCACTGTACTGTAAAGTACTGCCATGTATTAATATACTTTGATACTCCTGAAGGATAATGAATTATGTTTGATTAAAAGGACCATTTAATATACACTGCGGTGGGCAGGCGCCCTGCCTGAGGTTTGTTTCCTGCCTTGCGCCCTGTGTTGGCTGAGATTGGCTCCAGTAACCCCCCCGTGACCCTGTAGTCAGGATATAGCGGGTTGGATAATGGATGGATTTAATACATAATCAAACAGTATCCACCAGCCAAAGCATTACAGAAATATCTGAAAGAGTTGAAAAAAAACGTAATTCAAAGGATCAAAAGCTGAATATACAGCCATCAATGGTGTGTGCAAAAGACAAGGCCCGAGGCAGACATGAGTTAAGGGTGCCTTTTGAAACTTCATTTTCTTTTAAAGTTAACCTGTGCAGGTGTAGTTTGCAGTCATAAAAATGAAGATGAATTTGTCACTGAAAACATTTAGGCTGCGGCTGCCAATGATGTCATCGGAATGTTTAAGTTAACGTTCAACAAAACCCTTTGACGAATTATCCAAAATAGATGCAACTAAAAAAATCCTTGATGGCACCATACTGATACAATAGCGCAGCCTCCCCCAAGTACATTAATTATTCACTCTCAGTTCCACTTGTAATTGAAAACCATATTGGTCTTGGAAGAGAGTTATTTTAATTGTGCATTTAATGGTACTGGAGAATGATTAACCTGCAAAATGTTAATTAAGTGATCATTCCAATGCAACAAAGGCGACAAGTTTTTAAAAGAAGCTTTTAAATAAATACCAGTATGTGTGACGGAGGAGCCTAAAGAGAATATTTTTAAAACTTTCCATGGAAGAGATGACACATATTGTGCTTCCACATTTTATTTATAGGATATTTTATTGTATACCTATTAATGTTTCAGTTCAATTTTAGTGACTAAGTTGTACTTTAATGTGTAGTTTAATTTTCATGTAATAGTTTGTTATTAGTCCGTGCCCTAAGATGGACTGGCATTTCATCCAAGGTTGGGTCCTAATTCGCACTCTGTGCTTGCTGTGAGCCTGAACTGCACAAGTCTGTCCTAAGAGGGACTGGCGTCCTATCAAAAGTTGGTTTCTGTGTTGTGCCTCCAGGTTAGTTTTACATTTCCTGTGACCCTGAAATGGATAATTGTGCCCTGTGAGGGACTGGCATCACACCTAGGGCTAGTTCCTACCTTGTACCCTGTGCTGCCAGGATAGGCACGGACGTTCTGTGAACCTGAACTGGATAGACGGGGTAGGAAATGGATGGATGGATAGATTAAATGATGCGTGAAAACAACACGTCAATGTTCAGTTTGTTTTGAAGCTAGTTCTTTTGTAATTCTTGTTTTCTGTTAACATATTCATGTTCGCACATATATCATGCGAGTTTAATTTAGTATACAAAATTGGCTGAAATCGTACAGAAATATTTAGTGTACAGAAGGCCTGTGCAGCTTTATGAACAAGATGGCCATATACTAAAATCAAGTGGGGTCATAAGGGCCAAGCCTTTAAGGAATATTTCACCCAAAAATGATTTATTTTTATCTTTTACTTACCCCATGTAGTTTCAAGTGATGGCCAAGAAAAAAAAATATCTCATGTTTTTATGCAGAAATGGGATAAAGTTTTTGTTACAATAGCCGTCTATGGTGACCAGCTCTGGACAACAGCAAATGATATCAAAAACATCCATGAAAAAATCTCATGTTACTTGTGTTGCATAACCCATGTGTCAAGTCATCCTGTCGTATACTCACAATGTGTTTTTGTTAAATAAATAACTCTAAAAAATAAAAGGCCCTTCACACGGGAATGAGCTTATAAATTGAAGTCCTGCCTCTCCCCCTCAGTCATTAAAGTAGTAAATGACTTGCGGGTAAATGCAGACAGAGGCCATTTATCTGTTCTCATCCTCTTAGATCTGAGTGCTGCATTTGACACCATTGATCATAATATTCTTAGAAATCGCCTTAGTCAATGGGTGGGCCTCTCTGGCAGTGTCTTAAATTGGTTTGAATCCTACCTGACACGGAGAAAATATTTTGTTAGTTGTGGGAATTACAACTCGAAGACACATGATATCCAATATGGTGTTCCACAAGGCTCTATCCTGGGTCCGCTGTTATTCTCAATCTACATGCTTCCGTTAGGTCAGATTATCTCAGGGCACAACGTGAGCTACCACAGCTATGCTGATGACACACAGCTGTACTTATCAATAGCACCTGATGACCCCGATTCTATTGATTCACTAACAGAATGTCTGACTAGTATCTCAGAATGGATGAATAGTAATTTTCTCAAGTTAAATAAAGAGAAAACTGAAATTTTAGTGATCAGCAATAATGGATACAATGAGGCTATTAGAAATAAACTGGATACATTAGGATTAAAAGTCAAGACGGAGGTAAAAAGCTTAGGGGTGATTGTTGACTGCAATCTGAATTTTAAATCACATATTAATCAGATCATTAGGACAGCATTTTTTCACTTAAGAAACATAAGTAAAGTTAGACCTCTTATATCAATGAAAGATGCTGAGAAATTAGTTCACGCGTTTGTTTTCTGTCGACTAGATTACTGTAACGCACTCCTCTCAGGACTACCCAAAAAAGACATCAATCACTTGCAACGAGTGCAGAATGCAGCTGCTAGAATCCTAACTGGGAAAAGAAAATCTGAACACATTTCTCCAGTTTTAATGTCACTACACTGGTTACCTGTGTCATTCAGAATTGACTTTAAAATTCTGCTTATGGTTTATAAAGCCTTAAATAATCTCGCCCCATCTTATATATCGGAATGTCTGACACCTTATATTCCAAATCGTAACCTCAGATCCTCAAATGAGTGTCTCCTTAGAATTCCAAGAACAAAACTTAAAAGAAGTGGTGAGGCGGCCTTCTGCTGCTATGCACCTAAAATCTGGAATAGCCTGCCAATAGGAATTCGCCAGGCTGATACAGTAGAGCACTTTAAAACACTGCTGAAAACACATTACTTTAACATGGCCTTTTTATAACTTCAATTTAATCTTAATTTAACTTAATCCTGATACTCTGTATGTTCAATTCATCATAATAACTATTCATGGTGGCTCTAAAATCGGTACTGACCCCTACTCTCTTTTCTGTTTCTTTTTCCGGTTTCTTTGTGGTGGTGGCCTGCGCCACCTCCACCTACTCAAAGCTTCATGATGCTCCAACATTGATGGATGGATTAAAAGGAATAAGTCTACGTGACCATCATCATCATCAAGCCCTTCCGTGAGAATCCTAAATCCAAAGAGGACTGTTTCATTTATGTTAGGTAGAATGCCCAGAGGGACTGGGCGGTATCATGGTCTGGAATCCCTACAGATTTTATTTTTCTCCAGCCGTCTGGAGTTTTTTTTGTTTTTTCTGTCCCCCCTGGCCATTGAACCTTACTCTTATTCGATGTTAATGTTGATTTATTTTGTTTTATAATTGTGTTTTTCATTTTTCTATTTTTAATATGTAAAGCACTTTGAGCTACTGTTTGTATGAAAATGTGCTATATAAATAAATGTTGTTGTTGTTGTGACCTATAAAAAAAAAAAACTGTGTATTATTTGGGTGGAATATTCCTTGAACAGTTTGTTAATGAAATGTCAGGACATCTGTCCATGAACTGAATCTCAAGAGAAGGCAGGTCATGCAGCAAGACAACGTCCCTAAGCACACAAGTTGTTCTACCAAAGAATGGTTAAAGAAGAGTCTCTTATATATATTTCTCTTGTGGTTCATCCTGCTTCCTCTTCAAAACCGGTCCTGCCCACACACAGTCCGCACAGCATTTCTCGATTCCTATTCGTCCTCCTCCAAACCCTTCCCCACGCTGCATGTGGCCTCCCATACAGCCCCATGCCGCTTTTGCCCATAGACATAGAATTACTAGATGCTGCATGACCAGCAGCGTCGTACGTCAATTTCGCTGCCATATTGCGAGTGGCACTGCTGTGGAGTGAAGTAATGGATAAAGGTACCTCCCGCATGTGCTGCTTGGGATTGTACAAACCGCTGTACGCTCCAAACCAGATCCCGGGGGATTACATTTCATAAGTAAAGATAAACAATTGTTTTGGTTATATTTGGCCATTAGAAAATCCCTTTTTATAATCTTAGCACTTGAGGTCACCTTACAATAAAATTAAACAACATTAGTAAAATTAAAACAAGACAATGATAAATCAAAAAAAGCAATAATTAACAAACAAACAAAGGTAACTGGCAGTAACAGTGCAAAATTCACAATTGGTATCCCAGTTTGAAAAGATAAGTTTTGAGGGCAGTTTTAAAATGTGGTATTGAATCGAGCTGACATATATGAGAGGGAAGAGAATTCCCGAGTTGAGGAGCACTATGAGAGACGTTCGAGCTCCCATAGCACTGAGTCTGATGTGTGGTACAGAAAGTAAAGCTGCAAATGAAGATCTGAGTGAGCGACAGGAGTGCAAGTCTGGAGGAGATCAGTGAGGTTGTGGAGAGCTTTAAATGTTAAGAGCGGTATTTAGTATTGTATTCTGTAGTGAACAGGGAGCTAGTGAAGTTGAGAGAGAATAGGTGTAATAGGTTCAGTGGATTTTGAACAGCAGGTTATTATCCTGGCACCAGCATTTTGAATAAGTTGTAAGCGATGAATACGTTTTTGTGGGATGCCAGTTAGAACAGCATTACAGTAATCTATACGTGAGGTGACTCGGGCATTAACCAATACTTCAGTACTGTGTTGCATAAGAACAGGACAAAGTCTAGATATGTTTTGGTGATGGAAGAAAACAGTCCGAGAAATGTTACTTATATGGAAGGAATTATTTAATAATAATAATGATTATTATTATTATTATTTAATAATTGCCATTATTAGTGTATAAATGGATGTAAATAATTGCATGTAAACGATTCGCCAAAATCTGTTGTATGTAAACGATACTGTTTAAAACGTTATTGTTCTTTCATCAGAAAACCCAGTTTCCACATCTACCTGTATTAGTTTAAATTGCACTTTTGCCACTCGCAATAGTGCGGACGCGCTGACGTATCGTGTCGACTGGGCAACACAGTGAATGTGGCGTCTATCTATATATGTTTATGCTCTCGACCATTGGCATTGGTTTCGCTCCTTGCTATTTTTGTTATACTGCAACAGTTGTTTCCTAAGCCTTTGTTATGAAATGAACGACAGTATCTTCTCTGTCGACGGGTTTTTGTACAACGTCATCTCTATTCCGGGATCCGGAAACTGCCTGTTCCTATCAGTGGGTTATTTCTTGACACAAATCGTCTCCAGCAAAACACCTATTCACAACTGCGTCTTTCAAGAAGTATTTTTTTCTTCTTGATTTCTGAATTCCTTTCTCACCATTTTCTGTTCCTATTCTTACACCGCCGTATGCTACGGCAGGCGTCAGCTAGTAAAGTTAATGTTTTGGAATGGCCAAGTCAAAGTCCTGACCTTAATCCAATCGAAATGTTGTGTAAGGATCTGAAGCGAGCAGTTAATGTGAGGAAACCCACCAACATCCCAGAGTTGAAGCTGTTCTGTACAGAGGAATGGGCTAAAATTCCTCCAAGCCGGTGTGCAGGAATTATCAAAAGTTACCGGAAACGTTTAGTTGCAGTTATTGCTGCAAAGGGGGGTCACACCAGATACTGAAAGCAAAGGTTCACATACTTTTGCCACTCACAAATATGTAATACTCGATCATTTTCCTTAATAAATAAATGACCAAGTATAATATTTTTGTCTCATTTGTTTAACTGGTTTCTCTTTATCTACTTTTAGGACTTGAGTGAAAATCTGATGATGTTTTAGGTCATATTTATGCAGAAATATAGAAAATTCTAAAGGGTTCACAAACTTTCAAGCACAACTGTACTACTGCTGCTAATTATTCTGTATTGTAGTATGAAGGACCTGTTATTAGGTACAATGCACGGTAAGGTTTATTATTATTTTTTATTTTGTAGGTCCATATTTTAGCATTCCACTGGTACAACAATGCTACAAAGCATGAAATATATTTACCAAATTAAATATAGCACTCTTCAAACAAGTCCATATTCACAAATTTGTTATACAGAACAAAATACAAGACTATCATTGAGAAGGTCAGAATATAACAGTGTACAGAACGGTGTCTTTCAGGAATAAACACAGTAGCTAACAGATTAACTTTGGAATAGTAGAACTACTTTAAATCTTCTTCTTCTTTCGGCTGCTCCCGTTAGGGGTCGCTACAGCGAATCATCTTCTTTCATATCTTTCTGTCCTCTGTATCTTGCTCTGTTACACCCATCACCTGCATGTCCTCTCTCACCATATCCATAAATCTTCTCTTTGGCCTTCCTCTTTTCTTCTTCCCTGGCAGCTTTATTTATAACATTCTTCTCCCAATATACCCAGCATCTCTCCTCTGCACATGTCCAAACCAATGCAATCTCGCCTCTCTGACTTTGTCTCCAAACAGTCCAACCTGAGCTGATCCTCTAATGTACTCATAAGCATAAATGCAAACATGTATTCTTCTTTTTTGCAGTATTTTTACACACAAATGTAAATCACCTATTCACTGCTGGACTTTTATCCAGATGTTTTTGACATCTACTGTATTACACACCTACTGCAGCAATCCGCTGTTTAATTAAATCAGTGAGAGAAATTGCACCGTCTGTCTTTTACAAACTCAGAATTGTTTGGCTCATATGAAGTGAGGGCAATCCGAAGACATTGATAAGGCTTGGAATTATGGAACCACGAGTATTCGTTTTAATGACATCTGTGTGAGAAAAACTTAATTCATATGTTCAAGTGGATCCAAACAATGTCCAAACAAGCAAGGACAGTTTTCTCATAGTTGGGGACTGATATTGACTAACCTGTAGTCTTGCACACTACATACCTCTGGAGACAACCATGAGCGAATTAAAAAGTAGGTGGGAACAATTAATTGGTTCAGTCAATTTAAAATTTAGAAACCAACCCAACACCTCATGGAGTCAGAGCACAGAGTGATGGTCCGATAGACAGCAAGGCTCTGGTTACGATGACTAAAATTCTATGGCTGAAAAATGTCCTGAAAAGGTCCCTGTTAAATAAATGTGTATCATGTGTGCGGAGAATATGTTACATGTGTTAGAAATAAACGTAATCTGTTGCAAAGGAAAACCCTTTCTGTAAAATCAGTGGCAAATGCGTAACCCGTTATTTTAATTTGGCTCATTTATAGCTACATTTTAGTTGCATTCCTAATAGACTACATGGGCATAGAATTATATTCTTGAAGGATCCGCAATCTGTTCTAATCTCCACTATTCTCTGCTGTTTCTTTCCGCCTCTTCTGTGGTGGCGATCTGCACCAACCCACCTTCTTAAAGCACCATGCAGCCTCCTTAGATGATGAAAAGAAAGTGGGTGTCTCAGCTGCCCACAAGAACAACTTCATCAAATCCTATCAAGTGACACATGAAACCTAAGAGGACTGATTTAAGAACAGTTATGTAAGGTAGAATACCCAGTGGGGACTGGGTGGTCTTTTGGCCTTGGAACCCCTGCAGATTTTGGTTTTTCTTCAGCTTAAGTGGAGTTTTTTTTTCTCTCCTCCGGGCCATCTCATCTCAACATACCTCTTTTTTTTTTTTACTTTTCTTAATATTATTACCTATTCTTAATTGTTTTTTTCTCATGTAACTTTCTCTTTGAGCTACATTGTTGTATGCAATTATGCTAAATGAATAAATAAATATTGTTCTTTGGGATTCAAAGACCTCACTGGGCTAGTGGTAAAAGTAAACGATGCAGTGGTGCCGGCTATATGTGATGTCTCTCATTCTCAGTTATGAAACTACTGCCGCAGTCAATGTGATGTTGAAAGAAATGGCAGCCACGTCGACAAAAAGATGCATTCAAGCTAAACAGCGTACCATCACACCCAGTTAAAAGGAGGTGATAAGAACTACCGTTAAATGAGTTTTTAAAGAAGAGCCACAGGAGATGTTATTTTCAGCCCTCAGTACACCCAAGACAGTAAGTGTGCCTACTGACACTGACACCAGTCCAGTAAAACTATGGAGGAGCCTGCACAGCACCCAACATCGCACTGCACGTCTAAAGGAATAACTGAAGTAAGTTAGCATTACAGTTCAACTGGAAATGCCAGACATGCCATACCTGAATATGGTCAACTTGTGATTCATGTTACAACAACAACACCAAAATTTATTTCTACAGCACATTTTCAAACAAAGGATGACACTCAGGTGCTTTACAAGATGTCAAAGAAATTGTTACAAGATAAAAAAAATATAATTAGATAAAAATAATAATGAATATATAGTATTCAAAAATAATTAATGCACACTTTCACAAGATAGATATACAATCAAGAGAAGTATAGTCCTTAAGTGAAGATTTTTTTTTAGTGTTAGCACTCATTGATGCTGTTCTGCTATGTAGCGATACAATAGTCAAAATGACAGAAAGATATATAAATTAATCACTAAGCTTCAGGTACTGAGCTCTTCAACTGATAACAGCAATTTTACATTTCTGTTTTTTCTAAGTGCCAAGTCTTTTGTTCAGTTTCTTTTGCTCTCTCTGTCTTGTCATTGTTACTTTAATGAGATACGGCAACTCTGAATGCTTACAGTGTGTGGACTGCAGGAAATTAGGGGAAGGTTATCAGGAACGGAGCCTTTCCATGACAAACTTACCTGCCGTCTACCACAAACTTTTTAGTGAGTTGTCCCCAGACATATGTTCTTGTTTGAGAGTCACTTCTGGCTCTGTGAGACGAACTAACCTGAGTAGTCATAAAGTCCCCTGCACTCTCAGACTGCAAGTGCTTCCTGCAAAGGACGACTGCATATTTGCAAAGAGCTCTTGTCAATACATGATGGTACTTCCTTGGCTTTGGCACACAACTCTGACTCGGGTTTGATGGAGAAAGAATCACAGGCAAATTGCAGCATCTCAGTAGGAATGCAGAAACCTTGAAATCTCTCTGCAAAGTTCTCAGTCAGTTTATTTAGGAAAGTCAGTCATAACAAGTGCAACAAGCACATTAGTAACAGCACACAAGAATACTTGGAGTTTGGGGAACACGGTGTATTGAGAAGGTATTCAGACCCCTTCACTTTAAACACATTTTATGTTCCAGCCATATTATAAAATCATTTAAATTGATTTTTTCGCCACATCAAGCAACACTCAATATCCCAGAATGACAAAGTGTAAACAGGATTTAGACATTTTTGCAAATGTATTGCAAAATAAAAAACTGAAATATCACATTAACACAAATATTCAGGGCCATTACTCAGTACTTTGTTGAAGCCCCTGTGGCAGCATTTGCAGCTTGGAGGCTTCTTGGATTTGACGTGATAAGCTAGGCACACCTGGATTTGGAGATTTTCTGCCATCTTTCTCTGAAGATCCTCTCTAGCTCTGTCATGTTGGAAGAAGAGCATCGGTAGACAGCTATTTTGAGGTCGGTGTAGAGATGTTTGATTGGGCTCTGGCTGGGTCACTCAAGGACATTCCCAGAGCAGTCCCATTCAAAGGAGTGACATGTCATAGGAGTGACATAACAAAGGAGTGAAACCTCAGATATAAATTTCAAAGGAGTGTCAACCATCCAAGCAACCATCCAAGTGGTAGGTGAGGTGGCAACGATTTTTTTGGCGAGCGTACTTTCAGTTGTGTGTGGTAGGTGAGGCGACAATGATTTTTTTGGGGGGCGTAACATTTTAATCATAATTGTCACTCCAATAAAATGTCACTATATGGTATTTATGTCACTCCTTCGATACAGACCCTGCCAGAGTTGTTCCAAAGCTAGTTCTGTTTGGTCTTTATTTTGTGCTTCAGGTCATTGTCCTGTTGGAGCGTGAACATTCGGCACAGTATAAGATCTAGAGTGCTCTGGAGCAGGTTTTCATTAAGGATATCTTTAGTTTTTGTTCACATTTCCCTAAACCAGGGGTCCTCAATCACGGTCCTGGAGGGCCACAGTGGCTGCAGGTTTTTGCTCCAACCCAATTGCTTAATAAGAAGCACTTACTGCTCATGTGACACTTCTGCGTCACATTAGTTGTCTTGCTCGTTAAGAATTGGAACTCTTATTGTTCATTTTAGTCTTAAACAGCTGTATTCTTGGTTTTTAATTGCTCCTAATTAGCAATAACATGGAAATGACAAAGAAAAGCAGCATTTCTGACTTTAGCTTGTTTCCATTTACACCTGTGTGTATTCATCATGCACTATTGAGTTTAATTAAATACTTGGAAGGAAAGTGAGGAGAAAAAAGTGAATGACTGAGAATTATTCACCCATTTTAGCCTTCAAATCATTTGGATGATATCCTTAGAAAGTGGAAGAAAATCTAGGATATGAGAATGACCTAACTTAGCAGAGTTAAAGCACTAACCAAGCCATGAAATTAAATTATTAGCAACAAAAGCTTTCTATTTAAGCAACCAGGTTAGAACAAAAACCTGTAGCCACTGCGGCCCTCCAGGACTGTGATTGAGAACCCCTGCCCTAAACCCTTCAAGTCCCTGCCACTGAAAATAACCCCAGAGCATGATGCTGCCACCACCACGCTTCACCATTGGAATGGTATTAAAAAGGTGATCCCTGGTGTCTGGTTTCCTCCAGACATGATGCTAAGCTTGGTTTTATCAGATCAAAGAATCTTGTTTCTCACAGTATGAGATTCCTTTAGATACCTTTATGCAAACCCCAAGTGGGATTCCATGTGTCTTTTATTGAGGAGACACTTCTCTCTGGCCATTCAGTCACAAAGCATGGATCAGTAGAGTGCTGAAGTGATGGTTGTCCTTCTGGAAATTTCTCCCATGTCTACACAAGTGTTCTGGAGGTCTGTTTGGCCAGGTGGCCAGCTTTAGGAAGAGTTGCAGTTGTTCCAAACTAATTCCATTTAAGATTTATAAATGCAACTCTGCTCTTAGAAACCTTCAGTGAATGGGTCATTTTTCATATCCTTCTGCAGGTCTGTGCTTTGATGCAATTTAGCTCTGCAGGCAATTCCTTTGACTTCATGGAGTTTGTGTTTGCTCTGATACACATTGTCAGCTCTGGAACCTTCTATAGACAGGCGTGTGCCTTTCCTAATAATGTTCAATCAATTGAATTGACCATAGGTGTACTCCAAACAAGTTATAGAAATATCTCATTGATGGTCAGTAGAATGGGATGCACCAGAACCAAAATGCATGTGTTATTGCAAAGGGTCTGAGTACTTGTTATTTTTAATAAATTTGCAAAAATGTCTAAAATTCTGTTTTCACTTTGTCATTCTGGGGTGTTGTGTGTTGCTTGATGAGGGAAAAAACTAATTTAAAAAGCTTTATTACAACACTGCAACATAACAAAATCTGAAAAAAAAAGAAAGGGGTCTAAATACGTTCTGAATCCACTGCAGGTGCACAGCCTTGTAACATCACTACAATCTATTGCCTCATCCACAGCAGTTTACGTTACCTCAGCTTATTGAAAAGCCTCCAAAAGCTGTCCCCAAATATTATTAGCAAGAAATTCCTCTATACGAAGAGGGACACCTTCCTAATGGAGGAAGCCACACTTTCCCTAACCTTTTTTTGTCACCAATCACCTCATCTATGATAGCTAGCATGCAGTCTTTTAACAGTCTTCGAGCCTGTAAAAGGTCCATTGTACCTGGCCAGAATCCAAACGTTTGTGGATCGCTCCTGTTCCATACAAAAATGATGAAGGTGCCTGCGGCTCCATTATAAAGATGCTAACAGTGACTGCACCTTCATGCACCGCTCCGCTGAAAACGAACCATGCTGCGACATGTAGCGCTTCTTCACGTTGCACTCTTTCATCACAGTCACGCTTTCTTTACACAATAAACACACTGATTTAACACTTGCTATTAAGTTAATCGAGTATTTATCAGTCTAGTCTAGCTGGGAATGGTCGTTTTTGCTAGCAATCGTTTGTTTGTTAGGGACAAAGGGACAATGAATTTGCTATTGTTTAATAGCTAGATATGAACATACAAACTGCTGGCACAAATTCTATTGGTAAGATTTAATAATTGGCAAACAAGGCAAACATTATTTCTTTGGGTCTGTGGGTGGGTTTTGTTATTTGCAGCCTATAGTGAACATTTAAAATAAAAGTTTCATTTTTTTTTTATTAATAAAGTCAAAGGAAGCCTTTTTGGGACATACCAGTATTGTCACTGCACAATTTAGGTTCGCTGAATTGCTTGTACAGTAGGCCTCAAATGTCCATTGCTACCTTTTTGCCATTGAAAAAATAAAACAAGCTGCTAGTTGATTAACCTTGTGTACAGGATTAAAAAAAATATATATAATTGAAGCCATTTAATGCTAAAGATAAATGTATTTTCTTTTATATAGCACCGTTGTATAGTCAACACCGTATGAGTGCTACGTTGAATTGTTAAGTCTTCTCCCTTGACATGGAATAAGGGGGTTCATGAAATGACAGATTACTAGAAAGTTTGTTTTAATAAAAGTTCATATTGTTAAACTCTAAAAAGCATCAAAGTCAAATTTGTGAGCAGCTCTTACACAAGAATTTAATGTGCCTACAGCTTGTAAAGGATTTACAGATGAGATAAAATTAGGTGCCAGCGCTTATGCTGTGTCTACAATGGAGTGTTAAGAAACGCCGCCACCATTATTAACCTTCAATTAACACTCTATTCATAAATTTCATGTAAAGCCGTGATTAAAAGCCAGGAGCCACTGCCTATCCGTTAGACTGAAAGACAAAAGCTAACCAAGTTGGCTGCACTGCAGGGTTCACTGAACATCAGTTTGTGTGACCTGGTTAAGAAAAAAAAATTCTATTCTAACAGCCACGTCTGCTCCATGATATTTTTATAATACACACCTTCAAGTCATGCAAAGATATCAAGGCCGCTTCCCGGTACTCGGTGTGATTTGCAGACGAGTTGTGAAGTGATGAAAAAGACCCCGGCTTACAAAGGGATGCCAGAATATTATTAGCAGCAGTGACTTCTGTGCGGCTCTCGTGTTCAGTGTTTAACAATTGACTCCTCTCCTACTTTGCTGATTACAATTGAGACAGAGGAGCTCTAAAACATTAATAGTACTTCACGATTTAACAAGATAAAGACTTGTATCTTTTGATCCAGGTGGCACAGTAGTTAGCATGTGCAGCTCTGTTAATTCTTTTCCAATTTACATGTCTGGCCATTGCTCTTTGAGGTGTCTGCACGTTATCCCATTTTCTGTTTGATTTTTTCTCTGCTTTACTCCTCAAAGACGTGCATGTTAGACTGACTGGTAGCTCTAAATAAGCTGCAGGTATGTGGATTTGCACTGTTGCTCTACAGATTTGGATTCAAATCCTGGCCCACTTGATCTCTTTGTGGAGTTTAAACATTTTTTAAGCCTTATTGGCTTTTCCACAACCCAAAGACATGCATAACATCTGGATAGGGCCATAGAAGGGCATCAATCCTGCAGCAAGACCGGTATCTGCTTTGTGCAAGGAGGAAGAGGAGGAGCACTGCCAGAGCCCTATAAAATGACCTCCAGCTGGCTACTGGTGTGCATGTTTTTGACTAAACTGTCAGAATCAGACTCCATGAGGGAGGCATGAGGGCCTGATGTCCTCTACTGGTACCTGTGCTCAAAGCCCATCACGGTGCAACTCGATTGGCATTTGCCAGAGAATATCACAATTGACACCTTAATGTGCTGGGCAACTACTGTTAGGTACTGAGATGAAATCCTCAGAGCCATTGTCAGAACTTATGCTGCTGCAGTAGGCCCCGAGTTCCTTCTGGTGCAGGACAATGTGACCAGAGTGTGTAGGCAGTTCCTCTGTGATGAAGATATTGATGCCAGTGACTGGCCCGCATGCACCCAAGACCTAAATCCAATTGAGAACCTCTGGGACCCTATGTGTCAGCGCATCCAACACTGCCAAATAGCACTACATACTCTCCAGGAGCTCAGTGATGTTCTGATCCCAGACTGGGAGGAGACCCCCAGGACACCATCTGCCATCTCATTAGAGGCATGCCCACACATTGTCAGGAGTGCATACGGGCATGTGGAAGCCATACACCCTACTGAGTCACGTTAGGAGTTGCTGGGATGAAATTCGCACAAATTGGATGAGCCTGTTATTTCAATTTTTGACTTTGATTTTCGGTGTGATGCTGACTCCAGCCCTCAATGAGTTGGTGATCTTGGTTTCAATTGACCACAATTACACCATTTTGCTCTCAACAAATTATACAGTATTACTTAGTAAAGATGATCCACCTGAATATATTTCATTCATTGGGATCCAACATGTGATTTAAGTGTTCTCTTAATTTTTTCTGAGCAGTGGCGATTACTTGACACTTCCAAACTGGCTCTCAGTTGGTGTATGTATGACTGGACTACATCATGGACTGGTGTGCCATCCAGGTTTGCTTCCTGCCTTGTGCTTGATGCTGCCAGGATAGGCACTGGCACCCCCATGAGTCTGAATTGGATTACGTTTGAGAAAATTATGCTACATTTCAACTAGTCCAGTAATTTTTACTTCATAATGTGTCTTTTCATATAGTTAACATCTACATTTCTTTGATTAGCAGATGATTTTTTCCAAAGCAATTTACATAAAAGGACAACATAATCAAGTAAAAATTAGTTTGGGGAACTGTATGGGAACAAGTATCACACACCAGACAAGGTTACAAGTGAAGACCACAAGTGAAGAGCTCAGAACAAAACAATTCCTAGGTTACAAATACCTAACAGCCATCGGTTCGACAATTATTCACCAAACAACTGCTTCTTAGACTCAGGGAGTCTGAATTTCGAATAGTGCTGGGCAGTTCATTTCAACAGCTAGGAGCTACACATGACAAAAGTCTGGATAGAGATTTGACGCCACGCAAAGGTAACGCTGCTACATATTTGCTAAACCTTTCCGATTACAGGAAACCAAAGTTTATTAACAAAAGCCTTTAGGTGTGTCATGCCCCAGAACCCTCAACAGGTTTTAGCTTGATCCATAACAGAAAGGAGGGAGAAAGTTCAGTTACAAATCAAAGTCCCCAAAAAAAAAAAAAACAAACTCAAAACAATTTTAAAAAGTGAGTGAATTGGGAGGCAAAAACAGCGAATAACAACAGCATAAGAAAAGAAAAAAATGCGATCTCTTACTGCACCTTCTCCTTAATACATTCATCCGCTCTTAAAACTGCAGCTGCATTCATTTTAACAAGTTTCTCCCTCCAAATAAGCTAACCTCAGACTTTGAGATCCTTGTAGCCTATATCCTCATTCTTTCCTTGGCTGTTCACAAAATTGAGCTCCAGAGAAATCGCTTTGAAGTGAACACATTAAAAACTGTTCTCGATTAGGCGGGAGCTGACGGCTTTTAAACTCACCGAGAGGCATCATCTGGGTCACCTGACTTGGTGTGAAGTCGTTTCCTCCGGGATCACATGCACGCGCATACCTAGAGAATACTCGCGAGCGCACCAGTTCTCATGCCATCATGTGCACCGGCAGTCGCGCGCGGGCAAACGCATCAGCCACCTGAAACTATCCAGTTTGTGTCTCATTGGCAACGGAGCATCAGAAGGAGGACCGATACGAAGCACACGCATTCGGACCAAGAGCACAAGCTAATGCCAACCTCCAACGGTTATTCAATACCACCTCATACCCAGCGAACCGGTAAATAAAAACTACGTTTTTTGAAAAGAGAATGAAAAAAGTCGGACGAGGGCAGCTGGTGTGCTGCGAAACAAATCAGAGGCACACAGCATCCCATCATATTTACTACGTGTAGAAACTATTTCTGTCACAATCTTTTTTACTAGTAGCAGGTCTCTGGTTCTCTCAGGAATTAAATGAAGAGTGGGTATGTTTATTAAATTATATTTCCATGGGGGTGGGGGGATTTACCAAGTCTCAAAAATGCCACATACACACTTTAAAAAATGTAAAGGCACTTTAGGGGGCTGTGCAGTTCTTCGCTGAACCATTGCTTGACAAAGAACCATTTCATTCTGGGATGGGTACTTACCATATGATTTTTTTTTTCTTGGGCTTTGAAAAAGTTCCTAATTAATGGAAAAATCTGAAATTTTTAATGTCTAGTAGGCCACCTACTGACAAATCATGAAAACCTGAACATAGCCTCTGCCATTATATGCAGCAGAATTTGTTGGAGATAGGTTTAGTGATGAGGATTTTAACACTGCACAAACACACATTAAGCCAGTGGTTCTCAATCCCCCCTAGGGGGTTGCGAAGTAACAAATAGGGGGCGCGAAGATGTGAAAGAAAGCAAACAAGAATCGAAAATATGAAAAATAAATCTGTTAAAACCAAAACAAATTAACTTAAACTACATTCTGATACTAGAAAAATAAATATAGAGCTAGATAAATGTTGATAAAAGTTAAGTAGGTGTAATAAAATATGCATCTATGATATATCATTAATTAAAAAAAAACAAATTGGTATTAGTGGGCTCCTTTCAAAAAAAAGTTTAGTGGGGTGTGATTAAAACTGTTATGAAAACTTGGGTTGCAAATACTTAAAGGTTGAGAAACGCTGCATTAAGCATTAGAATTTGACTCATTGCAGTCTCTAAAGGCAGCAACTTCTGATAGCGTGATCCGTCAGCCATGTTCATCATATTTTGCCTACCTTGTTTGGTAGCACTCATGGTGGCAAAATTCAATAGGGTAGTAAAAAATGATGGAACATCAGGCCTTCAGTCTACGTAAGTTTTGCAAGTATCAGGAAGCCAGAGTGGCTGAGGAAAAATTACCTGAGCATGGGGAGAGCACTTCATACAGTTGTCATCAGCAGCAGCAGAACCAACCACTGTCTTCTCAGTCACTTTAAGGTTAAGTGCACATAATCCAAATAAGGGTATCATTTCAGCTTTGGGTGCAAGGCAGGAACCAGCCTGGATGAGACACCAGTCCTTTGCAGGGTCCACTTGTGAACCCCCACAAAATGAATATAGAATTACCAATTAACACAACTTGAACTTTTTGGGAATGCGGGAGGAAAACCAAAGCACCCACAGAGATAAAACTCACCCAGAAACAGGGAGAACATGCAGAGCCCTTGACAACTACATGTCAGCATGGGATGTGAACCATGGATAATGGATCTATAAGGCAGCAGTGCTGACCAGTGCTCCAGTATGCCACTCAAGGTGAACAATACTGTGTGAATATGTTTATTGTCACGCATGTGCATTGGAGGACCTCCTCATCGGCACGATCGAGGTACGTGATAACCCGAGAGTAGGCGCTGCCACTAATGCTCTCTTCTTCTTCTCTTCCCACAGCCCAGAGAAACCACCTAGCACAGGCACTTAGCTCCGTCCCTTCTGGCCCACACACCATAAAGAAGCAGGACTGACTGGAAGGAGTCATCTTCTCTCCTGAGAATGAACCACTGGACAGTGCGCCCAAGAAACGACCGCTTCTTTAAAAAGCTGAGAGCTAATTTTGTGTTTTCCCAGAGTGGATAAATTTCTTTTTGCCTTAAAGTCACATTTTGAATTGGACTTCTTACAATTAAACGGGACGACCCGGTTGGTGTCCCAGATTTTCAGTGTTGCCCTCCTGTCATACCCACACATGGCCACATTATATAATCATTTATTTTCTGTGCCTGCTGTTTCCATTATTGCAGTACATGGCACTGAATTCGATTATAGTGGATGAGGCGCAATCTAGAAGCCATCTATGGAGGGATGTCACCACATCCAGTGGTCACAATAATAGATACATTCACCATTATTCATACATGGTCAGTTTACAATAACTGAAGTTAATTTGGAATAGTGGAAGAAATCTGTGTGTCTGGCGAAAACCAACACGGACATGGGGAGAATATGCAAACGCTGCACAGAATACAAATAGGCTAGAAACTGAGCGGAAATCCCTGAAAAGTGTGCTGGTAACCAAAGTGCTAAGTCACACCATTGAAGTACAAGTAAGTAAAGTGATTTGCTTCAGGTCATGAAAGGATTTTATCTCTTTTGTTTTGTTTTTTGAATCATTCATTTTTGAATTTTGAGGTTTCCATGCCAGCTGCTCAGCCACTAGGCAACACTAAATAGGTTCTCTTACGTAATTAATGGTTTATTTTTTGTTGTATTTAGCTGCTGACATAAATTTATGTTTCACATTAATCATTTAATCCATTGATTTATTCAATTGTCACTCATTTAATTATTAATCAATGAATTGATTGGTTGATTGATTGGCAAGTTGCCCATTTTCTGCACAATTCCAATGTAGCATCGCTGAAATCGTAGGTTTCACTCAGACGCTAGTCCTCTTAACAGATTTACAGAGAAACAATCGTGCAGAGCCTTTGATGCGGCCTGCGGGTGAATTAACTGCATAATCATCTGCCATCCTATCTTGTTTTGTCTCCTTTGACGGAGGTTGTAATTTAACGTTTGCTTATGAGAAGCCTTCACCTGAAGGCAGAGCTAATGTTTTATTTTCCAGTGGATTAAATGCAGCAACATAGTGGCTTGTGTTTGCTTATTGGCTCGTCGGGCCTGTCTGACCGCTCCATCTGTAACTTTATACTATTGTGTACTGGTGGAATAAATATGATAGCGAGCTCCCGAATTTGATATTCACAAAAACACAACGCTGCTACTGTGAAAGCCCTGTTTGTTTCCTTGGAGGCGCAGCAGGACTCTCTCTTGGTATTCTATAGTGCCTTTCACTGTGAAGGTGGAATCAGTACCACAGGAGAGTAGGGGGCAATAAGCGTATTTTTTTTTAATAGGCCTTAAAATCACTCAGTGCTTGTTCATGTTCAGAGCAATGCTTGGTCATATTACTTTATGGACACCCAGAACTGATGACTTTACAAAATGTTTAAAGGCAGAAATAAACGATTAGCTCACTTGTAAACACTTTTTACTCGAGTAGGCATCACCCCAGGGTGCATGACTGGTATAGCGTGGTAAACATATCTAGAGCTGGAGCCTCAGCATTTGAGCTGACTTGCTTAGGGACATGGAGACTTTGAGGTGGGATTGAACCAACAACTCAAGTGTTACACTCCAGCCTCTTAGCCACAAGGCCATACAGCCTGCATGAAAATAAATGTACTTGATACTATTGGTGGGACCCCACTTTACAACAGGATTTCTGTGCCTGCGTGGTGGCTTGTGTTCATTTTAAAAAAACACCCGTCTACACTTTACAGGTTTATTGGGCCTTTTCACTGCCACTGTTATTGTAAGCCACTTGATTTACACAACACAAATGCCCTGTTAGCGTAATCAGAATCATAGCGCCAATTTATATGGCAGCTTTCAATGTTTTAGGCCATAATGACTGAACATGGAGCTTTGTGCATAGATGGAATCAATAACTCTTTATTTTATAGCACCTTTCACACAGTGTGCCAGTGTGAGGTACATTACTGACATAGTAACATTTTTTCATACAATCGGAGGGCTGACTCAGTCAGTGGCACAAAGTGGTTCAATTTAAGAAATTGAACTGACAGCCATTTGGTTTACATGTGTAAAATAAATCAATATCCTCTACACCACCAGTCAGAGTGTACATTAACATAAGCACTGCACTGCTAAAGTACAATTGTTTCTGTATTCCTACTGGTGGGGTAAACTGAGCTTGACTGGGGCACACGGTAAGACAGCTGTGGAACACAACCAGCAATCGTGTAATCGGCATCAGCAGAATGAATCTTTTTGTACAGTGCATTTCACAAAGCCATCTCGTCCAGCACACTTTACCACTCACTATTACTGACAGGCTGAGAGACTCACTCACTTAACAGTGTAGTTCAGTTGTCTACCTGAAGCTTTGCCACATATGGAGATTTGCACAGGTTCAGGTTCTTACTCTGCGTCACTTTTGATGATCTAACTTGGGAACATTTTGGTTTACATGAAGAGAATTAAAACAATTATTATTTTACATATACTGTAGTGTCTTTCTCAGCATGCACCAGCATAATGCACTTTCTAAATTTTTACATTTTAAAGTCATGTTAGGGGACTCAACCATTTTGGAGGCGATTAAAGTCATATATTTGGGGTTTACATCCCAATCTTTTAGCCACTAGGGGGCCACACTGCCTACAGAGAACATGTGCACGTCTTGTGGGTAAGCGTCTGTTTTCTAATGTCTTAAAGGGAACACCAGCATAGGATCAAATATCGAGTGGAAATGTTTAAAGTTCTTTACCAAAAGTAATGGAGCTTTTCCTTTATTTCCCTCCAGCTTTAATGGCCTTTAAGCTCTATGCATGTTAGCCATCTTTGTGGAGTTGAAGCAGCTCCAGATAACTGAAGGTAACGGCCTCTTAATTCTCTTAACTTCAATGCCCCTATGCAAAACTGATTTTCTGTTATAGAGTGGGGCTCATTCTCCTGAAGTCACACATAGCTTGACAGATGGCCCAAGAAGACATGGCTTGGATGGTCCTCTGTGTCACCTGCAACCCAGGAACTCCACACACCTGAGGGGGTGGCATGGGGTGGAATGGAGATGGCAGAAGTTTAGTGAGGAATTACTTTATCCCCCTTTAAGGCTTTGATCTGATGATTAAAGGCAACTCATATCCTGGATGCAGCTTTGCACGCCACATTTAAGTCTCCCGAAAAGCCAGATTATTCAGGCTGAAAGAACACTCTATAATGACTTCACACTCTAATAATTTGTCAACATAAATTCCACATCTGATTACTGACCCTGCGTAAGCCAAGAAGACTGGTGAGGAATAAAATATGCAACATGTTCAGACTGTTCTTTCTTTCTTTCTTTCTTTCTTTCTTTCTTTCTTTCTTTCTTTCTTTCTTTATCAGTTGCAATGACACACACACATCACCAGCGGTCACTGACAGTTGTCCCAAAGCAAGCCCTCAACTCTAAACACACCAGTAATGGCGTTCTTTCTTTACTGCCATTTACCTTGAGATGGGTTTGCAGATGCTGTTCGGTAAGCTACTTATGCCAGAACTCTGATGAAGGCTTCCATACAACAATCAACTTCCCAGTTATCTATGAGTGAAGCCATAAAGCTTACATGGATTTACACTGTGCTTCATTGGCTGCAAGAGAATGAGTCGCTGATTTAATGTGATGGTTAGGAGCACACAGGTAATCAATGGCTGGGATCAGAGAAACTCACTGAAGGGTCCATGAGTCAGGGGCTGGGGATGTAATTCAGTCAATACATTATTATTTTATATAAACCCACTAACAGAATTACACTTTGCTTTATGGAGTTTACACAATTACAATACCATATTAAACTGAATGGCTCAAAGAGGCTAATGTACTGATCACATGGTCATTTATTAGCTGGGATAGCAACACCTGTAGGACATACTGTATCATTAGAGGACAAATGCTAAGAGGTTCAAGAAACTTCATTATAATCATTTATTTTCATTCAGACACCAGGATGCTAAAGAAATCAGTTAAGGGTTAACGGCTGACATGCAGTAGCAGTTGCCTTACAATTAACTGTCTTTAAGGGTATAACTGCTGCATAATTGACTACCATTCATGTGGACAGAAGCCCTGGTGCAACAGCTTATATAACATTCAACTACTGTGTTGGTTTGGTGCTGGCTGTGGTGTGGCCGGACGTGGGCATGGCTGGATGTGTGTGGGGTTAGATGGCAGACCTTTACCATATAAGGAAGGTATGACGTTGGATGTGTATGGTTACCATGTTTACCATATTGGACAATTATGTCATATTGTCGTGGACTAGACATCCCAGAGCACACAAGTCTCAGTAACTTTCAAAAGCACTTCCCAAAAATGTCCACTAGAGGGGGATTGCACCGTCAAGCCCCAGCTAGTAATAAGTGCAAACACAGAATGCGTAAAAATAAAAAAAGTTTTATTATTGCAAAAATGCTCTGTCTCACTAAGAAGATCTGAAGAGCACAAAAAGCATGACTGACTTGCCAGCAAGGTAATTCCAGATGAAGTCAAAACCAGAGCAAGAAGTCAAAACAATCTGTAGTTACAATAATAATGGCAAAACACAAGTAAAGCGCACCACTCCCAGGAGTGTTTGAAATGAACCACCAAATGAACTATGGGAGACCCTCCAGATTTATTGAGGGGAGGTAAGTACCTGGAGGTGATTGGCAAATAGCCCCGCCTCTTGGGGGAACACCCATGAAGTACAGGTGACCAATGACTATGGTGCAAACATGAGAGGTTTGGAGCACACACTGATACAGTGCATTGCCGCACCCACCAGACAACAAACCAACTCAGGATCTAGATTAGGACCCGAATGCAGCCATGAGGAATGCATAATATTGCAATGGAGTATGGAATTGGGCTTTTGAGGGTGCTGCAGTGCCTCCTTCTGTGAGAAAAAAACAGTATACTATTGAGCTACTTTAATACCCACTCTTCAAGACACAATCTCCTTTTCAGTTTTGCACTAAGAGGTCAAGAAAACTATGACTGAAGATCACCTCATAAATTGCTAAGGAAACTAACTGGGCTCCATTGACTCAGTGGATGGGATGGGAACACAAGGACACTTAGGGATATGTCATTGTCATTTAAAGTGATAGCTCAAATACAAGATTACTTGATGTGCTGTCAATACAACTCACACATCCAGGTACTGGACATGTTTACAGTGCATCAGTTTTTGGAGCCAATCATAACACATGCAGGGCACATTAGAGTCAATAATTAATTATGGAGCTCTGGGTCTGAACAAAGACCCAAGGACAATCTATGTGGGGATTTTGCTATGTTTCTGTTTGCTTTTTCATGGCATGCCAGTCTCCTCTGACAGACATATGAGCATATAGGTAGCAGTTTAAGGGTGTGACGCAGTGTTTCCCAAACTTGGTCCTGGGGACCCACTGTGGCTGCAGTCTTTTGTTCCAACCAGATTCCTAATCAGTGACAATGCCTGATAACACAAATCTCATTTAATTGGCTGGTACGGTATTATTTTTCTTCTCTTATTCTACATTCAGAAAAGCACAGTGGCATGATGGTTACATTTATAAGACATTTAGACATATTTCTGCTTTTGCTATAGATTTAAATGCTTAACTCTCCTTTGTTGATTTCATTGTATTTTGCCCTTTCTCCGCGTAGTTTTCCCCCTTCATTGTATCTTAATAATGACAAGACACGCTGCCAAACAACACCGAATATTCAAAGGCTACAACTACTTTAGCGTCAGACCCACTAATTAGTACATAATAGATTAATTAAACAATTTGAACACCTGGAAAAGTAGAATGAAAGTCAAGATATAAATACTGTAACCATACAAACATATGGTTTCTATTTCACGGATTTTCACCTATCGCGGGGGGGTCTGGAACGCAACCCCCGTGATCGAGGAGGGATTACTGTATTGTTAAAAAAGAACAAAACACATTATTCCCATATAACTGCTTGGTATATTTTGATATTGGTGCAGTGGTAGCGCTGCTGCCTCGCAGTAAGGAGACCTGGATTCGCTTCCCAGCTCCTCCCTGCGTGGAGTCTACATGTTCTCCCCGTGTCTGCGTGGGTTTCCTCAGGGTGCTTCGGTTTCCCCCCACATTCCAAAGACATGCAGGTAAGGTGCATTGGCGATCCTAAATTGTCCTTGCCATCCATAATTTGTTCCTGCCTTGTGCCCTGTGTTGGCTGGGATTGTCTCCAGCAGACCCCTGTGACCCTGTGTTAGGATATAGCGGGTTGAAAAATGACTGACTGAATGACTAACTGACTGGGTGACATTTTTTTAGGGGGTTATCCCCTACTCACTTCGCTCGACAACCCCCTGCTTGTCTGCACTACGCACCAGACACTTTGTGTCTCTTCTGCTCGTGTTATGAAGAGGGGGGCTCAACACACTCCAAGGAGATGCGGTTGCTCCTCTGAAACCCCCTCTTAAACGGTGACACAATGGGAAACAAACACAGTTTTTTTTTTTACGCCCCCCTTTGCTTGATCAGCTGCTGGATTGCTGCTGCTGTGCCCTGTGATCTGCATCCCGTGTGGCACTTTGAACATTTAAAAGCCTGTACCAACTGTCCTACTCTTTGTCGTTTATTTCTGGCCCCTGGCGTGGTTAAATCTTTTGAAACAAACTCTCGTCTCGCAGGATGTGAGTTCTTGATATTTTTTAGTTTATAATTTAAAAACGGAATAAGAATCTGAAAATCTAACAACATCATATTAAAGTTCGATAAACTCTGAAAATAATGATACCAAACTTATATATGTAGGTTCTAAAATAAGCCTGATTTGAAGCGTGACAAAAACATGACATAAAAACGTCACATAAAATTGTTGCACAAAATCGTTGCACTTTTAGGCTTAGGATTTTATATATAGAGAGTAGATATCTATCTATCTATCTATCTATCTATCTATCTATCTATCTATCTATCTACCTGCATTATATAGTACATTTTCTATCTATCTATCTATCTATCTATCTATCTATCTATCTATCTATCTATCTATCTATCTATCTATCTATCTATCTATACAGTTAGGTTCATAAATATTTGGACAGAGACAACTTTTTTTCTAATTTTGGTTCTGTACATTACCACAATGAATTTTAAATGAAACAACTCAGATTCTGTTGAAGTGCAGACTTTCAGCTTTAATTCAGTGGGGTGAACAAAATGATTGCATAAAAATGTGAGACAACTAAAGCATTTTTTAACACAATCCCTTCATTTCAGGGGCTCAAAAGTAATCGGACAATTGACTCAAAGGCTATTTCATGGGCAGGTGTGTTCAAGTCTGTCGTTATGTCTTATCAATTAATCAGAAAGGCCTGGAGTTGATTTGAGGTGTGGTGCTTGCATGTGGAAGATTTTGCTGTGAACAGACAACATGCGGTCAAAGGAACTCAAACAACAGTATAATGCAATGAGTAGCCACAAAAGACTGAGTCCCAATTGACTAACTGAGGAACAAAGGTTGTGGGTTTTTACAATGGCAGGAAGGGGTGGGTCTGAATAGGGGATGGTGGAAGTGAGGTCAGTAGGAGGGCATGATCTGGATAGGAGGGCAGAAGTTGGTGCTGGTTTAACTGGGTTTCCCTTCTGTTGATCAGTGGAAAAGGGAGAAGAGAGGTTAGTGCACTTTATCAACCCTCGAGCTGACATCTTACCCTCAGTTAAGCCCTTTGAATGCCTCCACATGTGTGACAGACAAGGGGGATCGAGAAGAGTAACCTGAAGAGCGATGAGTCACTTCCCTTGGACACAAAGCCACACCACTCCCAATCTCAGCATTCCCTGGAAGTCAGCATTCACTATCAGACCAACTTCTGAGTAAAATGTAGCTCCACACCACTGAAGTTCAAAACCGGCATTTCGCCAAATGTTCGTTCAGTACGTTGATGCTATCTGACCCTGTCCTTCACAGAATAAAATTAAACAGGGCATCCTGCAGGCCTCATTTTTTTTTTCGTTTCTCTTCTTCGTTCTCCTGTATGTTGTTTTGCTTTGATGCTTGCAAAAATCAAAAACACTCACAGAGCTCATACTTTATGAGCCAACTTGAATAGCAAAGAAAACACAGTAGGTTGATATCACCCTGTTAAACACCCAGTCCACTAATGGTGACTATATGGCATAACAGAAGTTAACTGAGCCATCATAACACAGAAAGTCAAGTAGCAAAGTTATCTCTGATTTGAAATGCTGAAGTCTTTCACATGAAATCCTGATTTTTCTCATCTGTAAAACAATGTAAATTGGTGCTGACATTTTGGAGGACACCCACATTTACATTAAAAAGAAGAATTAAGCAAGACCCTCAGTCAAAGGCTTGTGACCGTTGTGCCCCTCCTCGTCTCATACTGCACAACTTTCCTGTAATCAGTGTCTTGAGGATGGCATGATGCACAGTGGTTAGATACCTCACATCACAGCTTTGGGGGGCTGACTGCAGATTCTGCATGGAATTTGCAGTTTTCCTACAAGTCTGAATGGATTTGTTCTCCATTCCACACATTCTTCCTAAGCTCATTGACAGACATCTGTGCTTACACTTTTAAATATAATGGTTCTTTAATGGCATTTTACTGTTTTGTATGGTTCCATGAAGGCAAATTGCTTGAAATAACTATTTTGCTTAGGCAGAGATTCTTTATAGATGTAATTGTTTTTTGGTCTTTGAAAAAGTTATTAATATATGGACAAAATAGAAATCCTTGATGTATAGTACACTACCTAGCAGTATACTATCAAATCAAGAAAAGCTGACCTTACTCTGTGTTACTGTATGCAGCAAGTGTCCTTTTAAAAGCACAAAGCCATCAGTATTTCACACGTCTGTCACCATCAACTGATGGCTATTTATGGAGTGTGTTACAGATCTAAATAAAAAAGGTTCTTTCTGGGACCTTCATACTGCTGGTTCTTTTGAAAACCAAAAATGATTCTTAACTGACAACACTCTGAAGAACCACTTTAGGATCTTTATTTTTAGGTGTACAGATAAGTGAATATGGGTGTTAAGTGTGTACCCTCTGCCACTTAGTAGGTTCCTGCTTTGCACCTAATGCTGCTAGGACAGACTTCAATTATAATGAGCTAGATCAGACGAATTTAATGATTGATAAATTGATGGATGAGGTTAAACGTGGATGTTCGAACGGTCCAGATGACTTTAAATAAAAACTGTGACCTTAAAAACCGCAAGCGATTTAAACTGAGACAAAACCTGAGAAACATGGATAGCCTCAAAACTAGCAGATCTAGTCCTAACGATCGAATATTATAGATCTACGCTTTCACGTTATCGGTCCGAAATGTGGAGCTACAGCACGTTAACGGACGGTAGGCGTCGCCGAGCAGTTCGATTGGCCAATTGAGGTAAGAGGGATGGACACGTGAACGGTGAATTGAAGTCCCCGCGTTTTCTCGGAGGCGCG